>NW_019394449.1:62944-115621 GCF_000612105.2 Orussus abietinus
AAAAAACGATTACAGCACAAAATTAGCACATAATTTGCCCTTGAATTTGGTGTACTTGTTTTTAACTTTTTGTCTTGTTTGAGATGGGAACGTGCTGGCTTGACGTCAAGCTAGCACGGCCACACTGAAATTTCAAATTTCGGAAAAATGGTGGGGGTACAAAATTAATTAATTCAGCACAAAATTAGCACAAAATTAGCACATAATTCCTCTGTATTCAGAAATCGTGAATTGGGATGTTGCCGTGCTAGCTTGACGCACCTATTTAAAAAAATCTTCTTTATCGACGTCGATCAAGTTCTTCGACGTGTTTCACTTCACCTTAAACCCTTCTATACCCTGACCAAGAACACCGAAGAGAGGTCAACGTTCGACCCGTGCAAAGGAAACATATATTCGTATATGTGCAAGGATGCTGAACCCGATGATGAGAGTTTTGATCTTTATCCCGCCTAACATCAAAGCTCGGGGTGATCATTAAACGATAGAAATTCATAAGTCGGAACTAATTCAGGAAATTTCATTTTACATTGATACACAAGACTCGCTACGTCACGATACTTCTTTGATAAGAGGCCTGGAATATTCAACGTTTTCATTTAATATGTGCATACGCAATTAACAAGTCTGACCGCGGAACGTTAAGTCCTACAAGCAGTCGACCGTTTCGAGGACTCCTAACGTCGAACCGGTTGATGGTCACTTGTTCTCCACTTATCTCGTTCGACTATCCTCGGAAGGAAAGGCCGTAATTCGTTAACCCTTTCGTTACCTTGGACGAGATATCTCGCGACCCGATACTGGCCGATCAACGCTTTTGACGAGATATCTCGCGATCCGGTAGTAGCGGATTAACGCTTTTGACGATAATCTAGCTTTCTAGCACCAAACACAACACAAAATACACAACACAACAGAACACAAAATAATTTGTCTAGAATGTCAAAATATTAGTGCTAGGAAGTTAGATTATCGTCAAAAGCGTTAAGGTGAAGTGAAACACGTCGAGGAACTTGGTCGTCGTCGACAAAGAAGATTTTTCTAAATGCCTACGTTGCCGACGTTCGTTTTTATATTGACAGCTGTGTTGAATTATATTGGGTATTGTATCAAATGACGTACTCCACCTGTCGTTTTCGTACAGTAATTATAAAGAAATCGAAGTAAAACTCCAGAAATCCTCTGGATTCATGCTTTTTAGGGCCCTAATTGACTGCAAAGGGACCCCCTGCGCCATCTGTGATTTCCAGGTCAATTAAATCTTCACTCCGAGACCTCGTATTACCATTGTTTTAGCAAAGAAGCGCATACAACACTTTTTTTGCCTTTATCCCGTTCAAATGCGAGTTTATCGATTACCAGAGGGTTCTAAATTATAGTAAAATTGTCCTGACCCTTTCGATTCTCATATCAGAGCCTTCGATAATTGTATATCGATCGAAATATGAGAGCCTGACGTCATTTTGGTTCTGGTCCGGACTGAGTTAACAAATTTTTTTGAAAAATCCAAATTTTTAATGTGTCAGGACAATTCTTAGATGATCAGGAGTGATGTGTCAAAATATCGGACAGTTTGGTCTAATACCCTTAAAAAACAGTGTTGTATTAAAATCGACTGATTTGAAGGGTGTTTCACTTCACCTTAATCCGCTGCTACCGGATCGCGAGATATCTCGTCAAAAGCGTTGATCGGCTACTACCGGGTCGCGAGATATCTCGTCAAAAGCGTTGATCGGCTACTACCGGGTCGCGAGATATCTCGTCAAAGGCGTTAATCGGCCAGTATCGGGTCGCGAGATATCTCGTCCAAGGTAACGAAAGGGTTAAATGAAAATTGCGAAAAACCGAAAACTCGTCAAGCCATGCCCCATTGGCGAAACGGCAAGGACGGAATCTGCGTAGATTACGAATTCCTGTGCCGAGCACGTCGCACCTCAACGATCGCGGTTTGCCCAGCGGAAATGGGGTTTTCATCCATCGCGGCTCTAACTGGTCATAAGGTAATCGAGTCCCTATGATCCGACAAGAAGGCCATTGCTGTGATGACGTTTTAACGGTTGCCCAGGTATAAGCAAACTCGACCGCGCGACTGATTACAGGGACACCCAGGCGAATGGGCCTATTCCGGCGTTATGGGAGTATATCTCGGCATCAATGGGTGTGGCGTTATGGGTAAATGAGAGACCCGCGTTAACAACGCTCCAGATGAGCCACGTAACACGAGAGGCGAAACAGGTAGCACTCGGCCGTCACGGACAACGATTTCATTAGGACCGCGTGGGAGATAGAAAACTGCGAGCGGCGCACTTGGTGGCTCATCCAGCGCTAATTCGTGCGGACCAGCCGATCACCGTTTGACTTTATCTGTATCAACGAAAGAGGGGTCAACGGGTCAAAGATCGCTTCCAATTCCCGCCTGTTTGCGCCCTTTGAAAATGAGCGCCGAAATAAGTTCCTAGCGGGCAAATTCAGAGTTCGTTGAATTTGCACCACGCACAAGTTTAAATAAAAACAAGGATAACAATTTATTGTACTAATAAAATAACGGATAGAGAATACAATTTGCCGATGTGAATTCCCGGTACAATCGCGTGTCCGGGTTACGCCCTAAGTCCCAGGGCGAAGACAAATCATCCGAATTGTTCGGAGTCTCCTAGTTGAGTCTAAAACTTAAAAAACATGGAAAGTTGCATTCTCGATGCACTTTCTTCCCTTTCCTCTGTCGAAACCTAGGAAGGGATGCACTTGGGATGCTGAGCCCTGATTGGCTGGCTTTAGGATAGCATTTCCCAAAGATTCGTTTCTCCAGGACGGCACAGACCTCCTCGAATCCTGGAGAAAATCCGCGATGTCTGTTAGCCATACAATACCCTTTTGGAAGTGCGTCGCCATGGCAGGCCACTTTGAAGACCCCCCTGATCAGGGTCATAAATTCCGAGTCCTTTCTTTAGCTATTTTCTAACCACGTGCAGGACACTCCTTCGCATTGTCCATGGCCAAATGTTGCTCAAACGTTCTTCAGGCCGCCTCACTCCAACCAGACAGTTCAACACCGCCCTACTACTGAAAAATCAAATATAAGAAGACAACAAAAAGAAAGAGACCAACCATTCGACGTCACTTTCCGGACCATCCATTCCGAGTACTCCGCTATCGCGAGAGCTCGGTGTCTCAATTAGTCCCACCCTGAGGCGCAATTTCAGGTTCGCCAGGACGGCTCAATGGAACGATCGCAACTCCCGGTCTCGTTGCGTCGAGCGACTTTGTTTCGCGGGACGAGTGCTCCAGCCAGAACGCCACGAAGGTAGCGGTCACGGAAGAGACGCAGGTTGTGCGCACGTCGTGCGGGGACGACGCTGTCGGCGCGACGCTGCCTCCTTTCCATTTTAAAACGAACGTGCGCCGCATCGCTCGCGTATACGCGCGTCACCGTGCCCGCGCGTTCGCCTACTCCCGTCCTCTCGTCCTCCCGTATTCCCGTATTCCCGTATTCCTGTATTTTGCCGGTGGAGCGCCTCGGGCCGCCGCCGACGCCCTGCCGTTTCCACATCCCACTCCATGCATGTGAAATTCGCATTAAAGCCTCGCAGCGTCGGGGCGGCGCGGATCGCGTCTCGACGTCGAGCACCGTTCTTCGTTGAGCCTTCCGATATTCGACGATGCCCCCATCCAGGACCGACCCTCCTCTGTTTGATAAGCCCCCGTTCAATGGAGAACAATAACTGCGACCAACGGCGATCTGCCACTCGACGGGAACGCGCGTTAGCGAGGGTCGAGAACACCGCACGAGGAGGGTGAGTTCGCGAATTGGCAGGAAGGGTGGGTGAGAATTAATTTTAATCGTTCCAGGGGTGTTGTAAATTCGAGAAGCGCTTTCAAAACTAATCGGGCAGGCGGAAGTACTTTGCGAAGGTTAATAACACGATAGAATACAGGGTTTGATTTTACAACTAGATGCGAGACGAATGGAACGATTTGTGCCGTTCTCTTTTTTTATTTACGGTAGATTGTAAAATGAGATGTTAGAAAATAGGTGCACAAGTTGAGCATACATACGAGAACACCGCACGAGGAGGGTGAGTTCGCGAATTGGCAGGAAGGGTGGGTGAGAATTAATTTTAATCGTTCCAGGGGTGTTGTAAATTCGAAAAGCGCTTTCAAAACTAATCGGGCAGGCGGAAGTACTTTGCGAAGGTTAATAACACGATAGAATACAGGGTTTGATTTTACAACTAGATGCGAGACGAATGGAACGATTTGTGCCGTTCTCTTTTTTTATTTACGGTTGTTTGTAAAATGAGATGTTAGAAAATAGGTGCACAAGTTGAGCATGCATACGAGAACACCGCACGAGGAGGGTCAGTTCGCGAATTGGCAGGAAGGGTGGGTGAGAATTAATTTTAATCGTTCCAGGGGTGTTGTAAATTCGAGAAGCGCTTTCAAAACTAATCGGGCAGGTGGAAGTACTTTGCGAAGGTTAATAACACGGTAGAATCCAGGGTTTGATGTTACAACTAGATGCGAGACGAATGGAACGATCTGTGACGTTCTCTTTTTTTATTTACGGTAGATTGTAAAATGAGATGTTAGAAAATAGGTGCACAAGTTGAGCATGCATACGTCTAATGTTAACGCTCATTCTTCCGCGGCCGGTCGAATGACCGTTTTTAATTGGGATTGGTAACGAGGGTATAAATTATCGGTAGGCATATGGTTAAGATAAAATGAAACCCGTCGAGAAATTGAATCGTTATCGGTAAAAACAAATTCTTCTAACTTATACACCATCTGAAACAGCGCCTTTGTATCATCGTACATATTTACATTGACAGCTGGGTCGTATTGCAATAAGTATTTTACGGAATGACACGCTCCACGTGTCGTTTCGGTAGAATGATTATAAAGACATCGAACTAAAATTCAATGAATCCCCTAGACTCTTTTGATCAGCTAATTGTCTGTCTGTAAGGCCATTTGTTACATTTAGTGCCAACTAACATTCTTCTCCAAGACCTCGTGGACTACACGTGTTACGTTCATTTTAGCACAAGTTCCCAAGACCCTTCTTTTGTCTTTATCACATTAAAATGGGTGTTTCTCAATTACTAGAGTGTTTTTAATTATTGTTCGACGGTTCTACCATTTTCCTCTCTCGCATCAGAGACTTCAAGAATTGTACACTGATATCGCTCGAAATATGGGAGCACGACGCCATTTTCATTCTGGGCTAAGTTAAGTCAAATCATTTTTTTTTTAAACCTAAATTTGTATCAGGACTTTTCCGATGTGCTCATGAGTCCCGTGCTAAAATATCAGCCAGTTCAAAGGAATACCCTTTAAACGAAGGGTTTGATTCGAATCGACTTGATTTGGGCTGGTTTCACTTCATCTTAAACCGTGCAAAAACGTTCCGGGTCATTTCTATTCATCGGAGCATTTTCGCAGAAGATCCACCTCGGGTTTCGCTCGACGGAGTCGTATTCCACAAACTTCTCGGCTATAATAAGGTCGAGAGAAACGAGAGCGTTGGCTTGGTCCATGCGATATTCCAGGACGTCTTGGGAATGATAAAGCAGTACTTCTCGATACGCGGTCCAGACCAGACTCGCTGAAAACGTGGAAATAATCCGAACCGCGTTTGGCTCGTTGAGTCGCTTAAGGTGAAGTGAAACCCCCTTCAAATCAGTCGATTCGAATATAACACTTTTTTTTAAGGGTATTAGACCAAACTGTCCGAAACTTTGACACATCACTCCTGATCATCTAAGAATTGTCCTGATACATTCAAAATCTGGATTTTTGGAAAAAATTTTTTAACTTAGCCCAGACCAGAACCAAAATGACGTCAGGCTCTCATATTTCGATCGATATACAATTATCGAAGGCTCTGATATGAGAATCGAAAGGGTCAGGACAATTTTACGACAATTTAGAACACTCTGGTAATCGATAAACTAGCATTTGAACGGGATAAAGGCAAAGAAAGTGTTGTATTCGCTTCTATGCTAAAACGATGGGAATATGAGATCTCGGAGGGAAAATTTAATTGATCTGAAAATCACAGATGGCGCAGGGGGTCCCTCTGCAGTCAATTAGGGCCCCAGAAAGCATGAATCCAGAGGATTACTGGAGTTTCACTTCGATTTCTTGATATTTATTGTACGAAAACGACAGGTGGAGTATGCCATTTGGTATAGTATCCAATATAATTCGACACAGTTGTCAATATAAAAACGAACGTCGGCAGCGTAGGCATTTAGAAAATCTTCTTTATCGACGTTGATCAAGTTCCTCGACGTGTTTCACCACCTTAAAGCGATGCCTCGCGTTGGTGGGAGGGTATCGGTGAAGAAGACTTCCTCCGGAACGCTAGGAGGCTGTTCGCCGTCGCCCGACACCTTGTTCACGATAACAGGACGCGTACCTCCGCCTATCTCCCGATACTGGGCCAAGTTCCAAGGTGAGGAAGAAAGTCCCGCGATGACGGCCATCATCCGGAAGATGCGACGCCTTCGAGTCAAAGTTAACCCTTTTATTGCTTCCGGCACCTTTGGTTGCATTACTTCATCCCCTATTTTATTTTAACCTAGTAACGTTCACACGAAGATTCATTTTCGTGGGAAAAGTATACGTCAGTTTCTATGTTTAGATAGATTTTTATTCTCTGAGGCCCGTTATAGAGAAGACGAAATGTCATCGTGGCTGTCTTTTCAAAATTATCAATTTCAGCTGTGATTGAATGTTAAATGTCCGCAAAGATAGAACAATTTTACGCCGTCGTGATATTGAATTGAAAATGCGATCAATAATTTTGCAAAGATACCGCCCGGAATAATTTTGTAATTCTTGAAACGAGGTATTAAAAGAGCAAATCGGATTGATATTAAGGATGTGAGAGTCTATTTCACAGCTTATGCCCCCGGCTTCGTAGCCACGGTAGGCAGGCTTCTTAAGGCGATGCGAAAGCGGCGTCAAAAAGGTCTCCTTTATGAAACTTCTCCGAACTGGGAGTATCAAATCGTTTCACACTCTACAATGTGAATATGAAAGCTACAAAGAAGGTCCTGGCCCTCACAGATTTCAATTTTTTTAAATTTGTTTATGGAATTCAACAATTTTTTATAAAAAAATGAAACTTTATCAGGGTCAGGACCTTCATTGTAGCCTCCATATTCACATCGTAAAGTTTCAAACGATTCGATTATATCGAATTGGGTACAATTCGGGCAAAAGTTTCACGAACGACTGACTCTTCGGATGCCACTTTCACATCAGCCTAAGGATCCAATAATGTCAGGTCGGTTATGTTGAATTTTGACGAAGAAATTGCATACAATTCCTAATCAATATTCTACAAAGGGAATAACATTTTCCGACCAAGCCCCCGATACGAAGAAACTAAGCATTCTCGAAATGTGTTAACCGGTCAATCTATGACGGTTCGGGTACTACGTATTAAGATTAATCAATAATAATTATTTAACTATATCGAGAACCCCCGAGGTAGAGCATTCTTCCCAGGGATCTGGGTATTCATTTCTTTCTTTCTTTCAAGTCCGCGTTCACTTTCCGTTTATTTCTCTCATGGTCTCGTTACATCGTAACACTTTTCGCTTTCCTGCCACGTACTTATCGCTCTAAACGTTCATAATCTAAACTGAAACCTGTAAATATCGACCCGTACGCATCGAGAACTTCTCTATCACCGCGGTTCTTTACCCTTTATTCGTTTTTTTCCTGGAACTCCTCCTCGTCCTATAGCCCATCTTTTCATTCCCTACCTAAGCCTTCTTAACAACGCCAACTTTTCCCCTTCTCGCTACTTACTAACCAATCACCTTCAATTATATATGCAACTCCGCTTTCCCTAGACCTACCCGCGTAGCTCTTTTTAAAAAAACTCCGCCCTCGAGGACAGCATCCTGAGGTTCCTCTGTCCCAACGTTCCTCCAAACGACTCAGATCATTGACCATCTCTCGCAAGAAAAATATCCGGCGCTTTGAGATTCTTAATCTCTTTCGAGAACTCTTACATTCTCCCCGGTCAAACTTGCAAGGAAGGTATCCCAGGTCGATCTCTCCGATTTGATGTCTTTTATATGTTATAATAGATTAAAAACTAAGCGATACGTATTTTTTTTTATCTGCCATTAAACACTTTAAGGGGGTGAAACCATCATCCAAAGTAAGGTCTGTGAGGCGGGCTCACCCCTTAATTTTTTTTTAATTGAACAAATTATATTTTCATTTCTTGTTATGAGAAAGCTTTTCCAGGTGGATTGGTTAAAAAATATTATCTTCTTGTGGGTGAAACTGCGAAATCGCCCCTTGACATGCCTTCCTTTGGATGGTGGTTTCACCCCCTTAAAGTGTTTAATGGCAGATGAAAAAAAATACGTGTCGCTTAGTTTTTAGTCTAGTATAACATATTATAAAAGAAATCAAATCGGAGAGATCGAACTGGGATACCTTACTTGTCAGAATATTACGTTCTCAAGCGCTACCGCGATATGAACGTCGCGATATTTGTATCGGCACAGCTTCGATCGCAAAAGACTTTTACCGCGTTTCTTATTTTGGTTGTAGTAAGGGCTATGGTTAGTCGATTACTTAATTCAGTGTGAAAAAATTCTATTGATAAGATTAACCATTTTGCCTTTGGCACCTCGCCCTCTTCGTTGACGTTTGCGATTCGCACGACCGCTATCAGCCCTGCGAAATGAGATATCACTCTTCGAAAATTAGCCCGTTAACGAAATTAGGATTCCGATGCGATCATTCGATAATAAACACAATTTCAATGCAAACTCGGACCGGCTGACACATTTTACACGTCCATTAATCATCACGGCACACACAATTTCGAGGAAAACGGGAAAAATATAGCCAAATATTGGATGGGAATTTCACGTGATTTGTTCCCCTCCGGCGTCAAAATTCAATATAGTAGATCTGGATGTACCGGACCTTTAAGGGAAACGAGATGACCAAAATCTCGATTAGAGCGTTTGACGTGGCACACCCGAGAGCATCGCTGAAATCATGGAGACACTCCCGGCGAGGGAACTAATTAGTGCGGGTTGTCGCAGAAGTCGACGCCTCGGAGTGTCGAAGTCGCCGATCATTTAGCAGCGTCAGAAACGGCAAAGAGAAGAGCGAGTTAACGTAAGAGAACGCGAAGGAAGAAGGGAGAAAGCGAGGCAGCCACACTGTGGTCCATCCGTCGCTCCCTCCACTCATCCACGATTATTCTTCCCCCTCCGCCCCTCATCGCTGGCGTCGCCGTCGCCACCAGCTTCCGTTCTCATCCCCTTGGCGTCTAACCGCCGGCATTCCATCCTCTTCGTTTCCTATCCTTTACCCCCGTTCTCCATGCCACGCGTCCCTTCTCTTGCGTCCCTCCACCCCCCGTTCGAGACCCGATCCTTCCAGTCGCTCCCCCTTGCCCCCTTCGGCCCTATCTCCACTTTACCCTCTGACTCCGTTCTCCTTCCCTTCCGCCTCCACTCCGCAGATCAGCCTATCGTCCCTATCCGTGGTCCTCCCCCTTCGTCCCTATTCACCCTGCCCCCTCTAACGGCCTATCCTCCATATCCTCCCTATCCTCGCGCCCTAGGCTCAACAGTAGGGGAAAATCGTGGACAGGAACCGACATTGAGAGAACGCAACTAGAGATCGCAACTCCAAAAACCCAATTTTGCGGAAAATAGGGAATCCGGGGGGTGGGGGTGGGGTGCCACTCCGTCACGATGGAACTTAAACGACGATTAACTCCTTAACTTGTGCGCCCGAGTTAATTCGAGCGCGCTAAACAGGCCAAACTGTGCACACTCGAGATAATTCGAGCGGCGTTGTATTTTATGTTACTATAATTTTCCACACTCGAATATAATCGAGAATTTTATTTTTGTGCCAACACTATGTTCTAGTGTTTTTTTTTACATAAACAAAAATTGATTTTTGTTGGCCGGTTTTTTTTTTAAATCTGTGCGTTAAGGGGTTAATAATGCGATTTGTAGGGTAAACAAGTCGTGAAAAGCTCTCGGGGAAGCTACTGCGAGAATTAGGGGATAAATCATGGACTCGAAAGAAACGTCGAATCCCGCAGGAAAGTGGCTGAGAGTAATTTCCCCTGCCATGTTGTAGATGTCTTTCAACTAGAGAAATGATTCATACGCCCCTTTTCACCCTGCCCCCTCTAACGGCCTATCCTCCATATCCTCCCTATCCTCGCGCCCTAGGCTCAACGGTAGGGGAAAATCGTGGACAGGAACCGACATTGAGAGAACGCAACTAAAGAGATCGGGACTCCAAAAACCCAGTTTTGCGGAAAATAGGACATCCGGGGGGTGGGGGTGGGGTGCCCCTCCGTCACGATGGAACTTAAACGATGATTAATAACGTGATTTGCAGGGTAAACAAGTCGTGAAAAGCTCTCGGGGAAGCTGCTGCGAGAATTAGGGGATAAATCATGGACTCGAGAGAAACGTCGAATCCCGCAGGAAAGTGTGTTTGCGCCGTTTAGAAATGAGCGCTGAGTTAAGTTCCTGGCGGGTATCGGGGTCATAAATTTCGAGTTCTTTCTCTAGCTATTTTTTAACCACGTGCAGGACACTCCTTCGAGAAAGAGTGCCTCGCATTGTCCATGACCAAATGTTGCCGAAATGTTCTTCAGGCCGCCTCACTCCAATCAGATGGTTCAACAAAGTGGCTGAGAGTAGTTTCCCCTGCCGCGTTGTACATGTCTTTCAACTAGAGGAACGATTCATACGAAACTCACGATGGATTATTAAAAAGCAGTTCAATTTGAGATCCGACTTTACGGTTTTCAAAGAGGTTCCGTTGCAAACAATTGAAACGTGAGAATAATAGTTAGACTACACTGAGAATAAGTAGTATTAAACGTTACCACGCGAGCCGAAAATAGGCGCCTAAAATAATAAAAAATAAAGCCTGAAATACGCGCCAGTCCCTAGTAAGGATATGATATACATATACATGACATGATGTGCTTGTAAGTAAGGTTACGATTTCTAAAGTATTCTCTTTTTGTAGCTGGATATTATAAACGTTTTAAAGACTATCGACTATGTAACAACTACTTCTTTTCACAGTGTAAGGTACGCATCTAAATAATTACTTCCTGTCGATTAAGTTCAATCGTATAGCGCCAACGAGCAAATTAAATGATACTCTCCATGGGCAGCGAGTGGACAAACTTCGTAAGGTGTTCTTTTTTAGGTGGACTGTTTATGACGAACACGCGTTTTCCTTGAAGTAAATTTAATTGACCAAACGGGCCGGAATATGGAGAACCGGATTCTGTTTCGGCGAGTTCCATGGAAGGTACGTGTGCTCCTGAACGTCTCACAATTTTCAACCTCACCGCTGCTTCCATTTGCAGGATCCTGCCGTATTTGCGCGGCGTTAATTCTCGGGCATTATCGCGAAGGCAAGTAATTTAAGTAAATATTTATTGACTTGGAATTGCATCCCTGAAAAACCCACGTTAGATCTCCAAGTGCAATCGTGGTAAACAGGAGCCATGACGTTAATAGACCGATTTTTCTCCATCTTCCTCGCCTCTTGCTGGAAAATATTCATTCCCGTGACCCTGTCTAATGACGCCGTCCGCTCCTAAGAGCGCCTAAAGGCGCCCGACGTTTGATCCAATATTGCTTGCGCGGTCAGACGAATTTCGCCCATATGTCGAAATGGCTCCGTGTTCAAAGGGTTCTGGTTTTTGTAAAAAAAAAAAAAAAAATGGCACAAACATCTACATGACAGAAACATTCAAATAAGCCTGTTAATTTTGTTTGTACCTCAAACTGGAATCCAGGTTCACACAGCCGTCTCCTCCCATAAGCTATCATTATCCGACCAAATGAATCGCTTTACTCGAATGTCTACAAATCAGTTTGTCCTGGATATCGATGAAATTGTTCATCTAAACCTCTTCGCATCTCGCCCTTGGTGTTTATTGCAATATTGCGTACCATGAACCCTGTAACGTAATCACGTTAGTCCTGTCGAGGATCGCGACGATCCAATCTCTGAACGTGCTTTGGAGTGAAACAATTCTTCAGAAAAGGGAAACTTCCGATTGAAGTATTCCTTTTGTTTTCCAGTTTTTTTATTTTTTTTTCATATTTCTTGGAAAACAGTTAGCCATGAGATAATCCGCTTTAATTAAAAGACTGAAGGGAAGTATACCAAAGTATGTAGCCTGGATGAACGACCGTGTAAAGAGAGAGCGAGAGAGACAGACAGACGAAGAGACGAATCGGTTCACAGTAAAATCCGAGCAAACCGAGGACACTTTCGGGTTTCTCGCGAGGATATGGTTCGCCAAGAGTTGAAGGGTTGGAAAGGCACGGGAAGGGTCGTAGGGGTGAGTCGTGTACGCCGCGTGAGCAGAGGCAACGGCTCGCCGTCGTCGAGGTAAAAAAAAAAAAGAGGGAAGGACGGAATTAAAGAGAGGAGGGGAAGTCGGTTTTTTAGTGGGTGATAAAACTAAAACGAGGTCCCCGTCAGGGCCGGCCGGCGCGTAAAGCCGATTGACCCCTTAAGACCTCGTTAAGCACTTCGACCATCTGACATCTCCAAAGTTCGAACCGATTCGGACGATCCGGAACTTTGCCGACCTGCGAAGGAGTGCTCTCTTCCGTGACGTCATTTCCGCGACGCGGCCCGGCGATAAGCTCCGTGCTCCAATCACTTTACGAGCCAAATTTCCACATGAAAACGGAAATAACAACCGTATAATAATAAAAAAAATAATTATCTTGGAATTTCGTTTATAGGAAACTTGGGAGTATTTATGTTTACTTCGGAAATCCATTATTTGGAGTTCAATAATTCATACATCTCGCTTCGGAATTTTGCAATAATACATATCTCCCCTCTAAATATTTTGAGATAAAAATCAGAAGATAAAAACGAAAAAGCAAATGCAAAAGGAAGCAGAAACTGACACGATAGAAATTTCTTAATGCAAAGATTAAAGCCATATTGACATTTAATCAAGTGCAGCCCAAAATACATTCCTACGGAAAGTTGCGTTTTGCCGAAAGCAATCATCGATTAAATGTGTCACGAAATATCGCAAGAACTTAAAACCTCTATCTACCTCGAACCCTGGGCAAGTCACAAGGCCGTAAACTTTCACAAAGAACTCCTTTATAACGTATACAGAACAAACAAGTTTTCGACATTGTTCCTTCGGTTCTTTTACATCTCTAACAGGACAGTTCTCTCATGGTCTTCAAAAGAACGAGATCATTGTTGTATACGTATCGTAAAAAAATAAAGCCGGCACCGTTTAAAGGAACCTGTTGCGGAAAGCAAAGCAACCGCTCCTCTCTTCCTCGGCGCGTCGCAATTACCGCTGCAGAGAAATCTTTTATCCTACCCGCTTCGGATTCGCGAGAGAACATCCTGCAGTTGACGTACGTAATATTAGCTCGTATGGGAGTTACGGCTTAGCACCGATTAAGGTGAAGTGAGACCCCCTTCAAATCACTCGATTCGAATACAACACTTTTTTTTAAGGGTATTAGACCAAACTGTCCGAAACTTTGACACATTACTCCTGATCATCTAAGGATTGTCCTGACACATTCAAAATTTGGATTTATTAACAAAATTTTTTAACTCAGCCCAGACCAGAACCAAATGACGTCCAGCTCTCATATTTCGATCAATATACAATTATATCGATATACAATTTTACGACAATTTAGAACACTCTGGTAATCGATAAACTCGCATTTGATCGGGATAAAGGCAAAGAAAGTGTTGTATGCGCTTCTATGCTAAGACGATGGGAATACAAGGTCTTGGAGTGAAGATTTAATTGACCTGGAAATCACAGATGGCGCAGGATGTCCCTCTGCAGTCAATTAGAGCCCCAGAAAACATGAATCCAGAGGATTTCTGGAGTTTTTCTTCGATTTCTTAACATTTATTGTACGAAAACGGCAGGTGCAATATGCCATTTGGTACAATACCCAATACAATTCGACCCAGCTGTCAATATAAAAACGAACGTCGGCAACGTAGGCATTTAGAAAAATCTTCTTTATCGACGTCGATCAAGTTCCTCGACGTGTTTCACATCGCCTTAACACCGGACCATTCAACCTTAAGGGTGGAAATTTTAATTTATGAATATTCTTCTCGGAGAGCACATAATTTAAGCTGATAAGTTTTCGCCTATTTTTGATTATTTAAACACATTTTTTTATGGGTGGGGGTGCTAGCTTTATTAGTACCCAGCACCCCCACAGAAAAATTGAATTTTTTTCCAAAAACCGAGCCAGCCCAAAATTTGCAAATGTAGCACATAATTAGCACATAAAGAGCACAAAATGTTAAGACAAGGAAATTTGAATTTTGTAAGGGTGGGGGTGCCAGCTTTATTAGTACCCAGCACCCCCACAGAGAAATTGAATTTTTTTCCAAAAACCGAGCCAGCCCAAAATTTGCGAATGTAGCACATAATTAGCACATAAAGAGCACAAAATGTTAAGACAAAGAAATTTGAATTTTGTAAAGGTAGGGGTGCCAGCTTTACGCACCTGACCATTATCGGTGGCGAGAAAGACCGTTTTCCCTCTTACTTAGTTTCTTGCGAATCCGAGGAGAGGTCTCGCTCGGTTTCTCCGATCGGCAAGTAAATCCTTCTCGCTCGCATTCACGGCCTTTTGCTCCCGAGCCATCCCATTGCCCTCCCCTCTCCGCGTCCGACCCCATTGTGGACGGGTGCCAAGGGTACGATTAATTAACTCTCTGGCACGCCCCTCCCCCGCGGCCACCCCGCGTTTCCCGCGTAAATGGACGCGCTCCGACGGCCGCAGCCCCGCAGATTAATCCGCGAGATCGATAAATTGATATCAATCGCGACCCCGCGGGGGCCTTTCCCTGCCCCTCAGGTAAAATTTGGATATTTCAATGGATCTGCGGCTCTGTTTATTCGCGCATGCGCCCCGCGATCCGTTGAATTGCCAACGGGAGGAAGAGGGACTCTTCTACGAAGTCTCGACCGTTTCCGATAACTCGACGGAAGGGCAAAACGGGAGCGGACAGCGCCACGGATAAGGCGGTTATTGCTAATGAATACGACAGATGGACCCGGTTTCGAGCTTGCGTTGATTTCTTCCTCGGAATAACCAGGAACGAGGTTATCTTCCGTTGCTTCGGAGAATCCCCCCGTCTGATCGATCCGCGCAATGAAAATGCTTGTTAGGAAATTCCATTCTGGACAAGAACTGTCACATTTTTAAACACGACGATGAGGTGATACGAGGTATACGCTCCCTCTAAAAAATATTGCCATGGATCGCACGTAGGAGCATGGACGGTAGTACAACGTAAAAGCCAAAATAGGCGAATAGAAATTGGCAAATCGTGAAAAAAGATATAACACGAGAACCGAGTTGACACTATGTCGAAGTACCGCTGATTAAATTAATACACACGGGTGACTCAAAGGTCGGGTATGAATGGGTTTTCTGGGACCCCTTTTCTGCTTTCATTTAACCTAGAGGGGGTGACAAAACTGCCGGCTCGGACAATCGTGCCGTATTTTCGATGCAAGAGCGAACGAGAGATGTTTTTACGAAAACCTCTCGCTATTCGGCCCCGAAGTTTCCAAACAAAAGTAAATATTATGTCGAATCTGGTCGCCGAGGGGAAAATGGAACCGAATGGAGCTGCACCTCTATCCGATTGTTTATCATTCGCTAATGCGCTCCAGCATTCGATTTCACGTTTGATTCTATTGCCTCGTAGGATAGATTTTATACCAATGTACCCATCCACAACCGTGTTTTCGAATTATAAAACGTACAGGACGCAAAGTAAAAAACCAATGAAATAGACCAGTCAGCTCCGTAGTAGATCGGTTTGTTCGTTAATCTACGCATCTGCATCGATTTTTATGAAACAAGTTATTTAGAAAATCCGAACTAAATGGTACATTCTCCTCTGTACAATGGAATCAATAGACAGAAAATGACTGTTGGCCTCCCCCCCCAATCTTTGCCTATATGAGCCGCTCAGTGCACACATTGATTAACTCCATAAAACAAAAAGTTGAGAAATGCGATGAAGTAATGTAGGTTCTTTTTTAAAATTCCTATTATAATATAACTTCAAATATATAATGTAGAATACATAAATACAGTTATAGTTTTCATCTAACGGTATATAAAATTAATAAGAAAGAACAGCCAAAAAGTAATCGTCTGCATTTTATATCGACAAATGTTTTTGCAGGTATTAAATTTCCTCCCCTATTCCTGTATGCCAAACCTTTTGTTCCGTTATGCTTTTGTAAATTTCGGGCCCATTTATCAGGATTACGACTTCTTTTCCTCCCAATCGATGGGTTTGTTGGGGAATTTGTACCGTTGCAATCAGATGAATCCGAGAAACACGATAAACGTCTTCTTGCCCCAGACTTTCTGCTGATAAATCGTATTGAAGAATCATCCCTGCTTTCCACATCCACATTGTTATTAGTTTCACTCATCTTGATTATAGCGGTATAATATTTAGTTCTTTAAAACCAATCAGGGAGTAATGTTGAAAAGACCAAAAAATATGTAGTCCGTGTAATATTGGTGAAGTATACGGTAACATTCAGCGTGAGAGATCACCGTTATACTAACTACCGTCTGCATTGCGCTTCTTTCTATCCGCTTGCTGATGCGATTTTATTACTCATATTGTTGAAAGGGGGAAAGCATCTTCGGCTGTTTAAAAAAAAAAAGCGTCGATGTACGGCCGCAACAGATAATCCAATAATACTGTACTGCCAGGTATTCGTCTACGATTTACATTAGAGTATGTAGTTAATCAAAATGGCTTCTGAAATAAATTACTTATTATTCAATGCCCCCAAAAATTTTGCCGTTTAATGGTGTTAATCTCTATTAATATATTATAAATATAAAAAGTTATGACTATACCAAGTGCTTTGACCCCTAAATTTAAGATTTTTCAAAAAGTGGAGTTAGTCGATGTGTGCACTGAGCGGCTCATATGATCCGGCCCTCTAGGGCCGTATGAGAAAGGATTACGAAATCGGTGCTGATAATATTTATCATAGTTAGCACGGAAAAAATGTCACGGGTAACGTTTAACAGCCTCCAAGCGAAAGAAACGGAGAGGCCGAGGAGAACGAGCAAAGTTCGCGAACGAGCAGCTTGCACGTCCCTTGATTATTTTACAATATGCAGGAGGTGTCACGGTAACGCAATATCCTTGTCAGCCGTAGTTCGCGTACTTTACATTTAGCCCCCCTCACCGTTCTATTTACTCAAATCTCGCTTTACCGCAATTCGTAGGATTCACCGAGCTCTCTCAAAATATGTATGAAAATCTCTTGCAACTCCCACCGGACTGCCTCTGGAGCGTCACCCGCCCCGAATTCGTAGAGTTTACTCATCGGCCTCCAAATATGTACTTGGCGTCTTGTACGTTTTACTACGCCACCACCAAAACGTTACGGCAAATGACGAAGCCCACGTTACATCTTCTCCCGCATTTACTTCAATTCACAAAAATTCCTCCCCATTACATATACCGCACCCACGAAGAACGCTATCCACGGGAATACCAGCGCATCCCGTAGTACTCGATAACGCGGTAATTCTCGCCAGACTTTCCGCCGTAACAACCGCTAAAGGAATTCCCTCCGCGTATAAAGGGCGGCACGATATAAGCCAGTGCATCGAGATCGGAAGCCACGTCGCGGCTCTTTCTCCGTTGCACCCTCGCGCCCCGCCGCCCCCTCGGGCCCCCGGTCCGCCAGGAGGATAATTTTCCAGCTCGGCGCGACGGGCCCGCCGCTGCCTCCACGACGCGGCGGCAGCGCCGCGCATTGTTTATTTCCTTCGGCCTTCTCTGCCAACCCCACGGGTCTCCGTCCTCCCACCCCCGGCCTCGACACCCTCCACCCGCCCGCCCGCCGACGTACAACTCTCGTCAAGCCACCGCATTATCCCACCCTCTCACACACCGGTATTGATTCCGCCTCCCCGCGCCCTCCCGCGAGGAACCCCGACCCCGCGTCGGTGAGCCGGCTCGCGTCAGTGTGCGTGGCCACGCGGCCGGTGGGGGCGCCACACACGCGCAGGCTCGACCGCGCGACGGCGCCCCCTCCCCCCCCCCCCGGGCATCTCGCCCTGTTCGCGAGGGTAGACGTATACATGTACACGTGTACGAAAATGTACACCCGTGTGGATATGTATATATACTAACGCTGTACGTGAATACCCGCGCGCGCATAAATGTACCTACACGTCGGGTGGTGAGGGTGCCAGCCGGGGTGAACAGAAGCGAACCGGGGCGCCCCGTCTCGCCCGCCACCCTCGCGCCCCCATCCTTGGAGCGGTCAAAGCGAGTACCGGTATGGCGAGGGAGAGCGGTTTAATAAATTACGCTAAATACCGGCCCACTACAGAGCACGCGTCTGCGTGCTCGTTCGGGGAATACGAGCCGATTAGAGGTATCGTAAACGAGGAGGAAGAGCCCCGAATTGGTTTCGCGGAGCCGCGATTCACGGCTTCCGACCGGGGGATGCGGACGTGCCCATTCGACCCCTGCCTTCCGGGGGATGGGAAGGAGGTCGGGATCCGCGAGGGGACGGAATTGGGATCGCGAACTGACCGAAGTGGCGGTTTTTCGGCGCGGTCCCCGGGATTGGTTTAATCGAGCGAGGTCGTGTTTGGGGACACTTCGCGGCACCGGGTGCAACGTTTGCGAGTACTCTTTAGGCTGCGTCGGACAGTTCGATCGAAAAAGTGTACAACGCGAAATGAAATAGGAGGAATGATCGCATTCGTGGTCCGCCAACGTCTGGCTCGAAATAGTCGTCGATCGGTGCAACCGTCCCTCGGCGTAAATACCACGAATTAAAATAGCAACTGTTGCAACGATTCCCTTCCCTGCACTCGCACGCCCTGGTAGTAATTATTCACCTTTGGGTAAACTACGTTATTCCAACTTAAGTTATGGTTACGACGAAGTCGGGAACGAGGACCGAAACGGCGCTCCGTTAAGCTCGTTGCTTTTAACGCCGATTAAAGCGCGATAACTCCGCTAACAAAAAGGCCATAAGGAGTCTCGTTCGATGAGGGAGAGATGCTAAGCGCCGCTGTTTGCCATCGTTCAGCATATTTTTCCCTCTCGTCCCATGAAACGCTTAGGGGAAGCGAACGAGCAAGATGGAGGCCGGGTGAAAGCGACAGCTCTCGCCTGAAATCCATCCACCCCTGTTAGGCGTCCCTTCTCGTCAGAACTCCACCGCCGATTCTTTGGGCGAGTTCAAATAATATAACGCGTCTTGGTCCAGCGTTTCCCGTAAAAGACCGGAGACGGTATTTTACGGGAAACGCTTCCACCCTCGGCTCCGAACATCCCCATGGGGATGCTCTTCTTACGGGATTCCGTGCCAAGGACCCGACGAAGGCCCAAGGGAACGTCGACCATTCCCTGCATTTCTCATAAACTACGAGCATAATTCTTCGGTGATATCAAGCGAACGACTCCTCGGGATATTGTCTTCCCCCGATCTGGCGTCAGCTTATAGTTGACTCTTTGCCACCCGGGGGAAAGATTATAAAATATTTATACAGGCAAAGGTTTGGGGCGGGTCTGATTCTACCCGACCTAATTAAACCTGCATTTTTTAGGTGGAAGGTGAAAATAGGACGAAATCTCAGACGGAAAACCCTCTTGAACGGATAAACCGGAAGAGAAATACGCCGAAAGATTGAATATAATATTTAGTAAGTTTATATAATAGTAATGAATTTAATTGGTTAACCTAGGTAAATTGCTACCGTTATTAATTAGTTGATAGTCTGAAAAAATAAATAACGAGAAATCCATTGGAATGCCAATCGGTGTTTCATTTAGGATGCGAAACCAGGACGTTGAATGCAGGCGGAAAAAAAGTATATACCGAGTTGAACGAACAAGGGAACAATGCAATAACCGAAAATTCGTATGGAAGCAATTTGGTAAAAGAGACGACGTCATAACCGAGAGCTCGTATCTTTCGTAGCACAAAAGGTTTTCGTTGAGTCGCGTGGCACGTACCGTGAGAGAAACGAAGTATTCGATATCGTTCCATTGGTAATGGAAATAACGTGAAACAAGATGGAGGACACCCAGTCTCGCTCTGTACACACTTCGTACTCTTAAAAAAAAGTCAACGTAGGTACTCTCTTACACTCCAAATAACATTAAAGTAATAATAATAATTTAGTAAATACGTTTAATTAGTCTAAAGACTTTACTTTTGAGTTGACGAGTTAACTTAAAAATATTCGGAAACACTGACCTACCCAATTGTAATCTCAGTTCAAGTTCCTACATCGTCCAGTACTTCACTTTGTTCATTTTTAAAAATCACAATTACGCGCCTCACAGTTTCTGCGGAAGTAACTGCTCATCCCGGAAATAATTTAAAAATAAAACAGAAATTTCTATTACATATATTCTTTTTGAACTTCTGATGTGTAGTATCTCATTGAATTGTTGACATTACAGGTGGCGCAAAAATGAAAATCGACACATTTATTTGGAGAGAAGGAAGTAGAGAAGCGAAGAGAGCGAAAGAGGTGTCAGGTTCTTACGGCCTTTCGATTCTCTTCGAAAACGATTTTCTTCCCCTCGGCTTAAAGCCCTCCAAAGCTGAAGGGACCCTCAAAGATCCGCTGTCCTTACGAGATTCTCGGCTTAGTATTCCCCAAGAGATCGTGAGAACAATGGAATTTCGTCGACAAAGAACGCTTTTTTACATACATTGTTTTTGACACATATAAGCACTCGTGCAAATACGTACAAGGAATAGCTTCTCAGAAAGTCATCTCTAGAATTAAAACATTTACTCTGCCGAATAATTCAATTGTTAATAAGTAGAGATGCTTAAAGTAATCGAACTTTGACTTTATACTCTGGCTTTTCATTGTAAGTCATTTCAAATGAAATGATTTCACTGTAAATGAAATTTACCATTTCTATAAATTGGCAGATCATATTCGGTTTGAATTACGGAACTGCTCATTTTGTATCATAATTAATATTTTACACATATAAGACAGGACAAAACATATTTGGTTTAATGACTTCGCACACTTACTTTCTATTATTTCCCGTGAGTGTCCGTTCAATTTGAAATACTAACGACTTAATTCTAACTCATTTCATTTCTGGATGCGGTAAGTTTTACTTAATTATCGATAGCTGCTTAGTAGTTTTTAAAACTCAAGATTAATACTTGATACTGGATTTTTCTTGAGCCGCATTAACACGCATGTTCGTTATCCATTTTTTTTTATTCTAGCGCGATTTATCGAAATCTCTTCGACACTATCTTGTCTTTATCGCCGATAAGAAGCTGACTTGCAGATAGCTCGAGATACGGCTCCCATATTTTTCGTTATTATGAGTCTTGTCATTTGTCAAGTTTTACAATTAATGTATTGGAAAACAATCCCATATTTTTTCACCTAACTTTGGCTGTTACAGTTAAAATTTAAATGAAAAATTAGAGTCGTAAGACATCCAATGATTTGATTGCGGTGTGTGTATATACCTATGTATAATGTAGTATGTGTAAAGACTTGAATGTAGACATGAAAGTGAAAAATAACAGGAGTAACATAAAATGATACGTCACGTTACCGACATTTGTTTATTTATTCATAATAGTGTTATACTACATCGATAATTTATATATATATATAGTGTAAAGGAAACAAATGCAGTTTATTTATTTTATATTTTACTGACTCGGATTATTACAAGTCAATAATAAGAGAATGACAATTAATTGCAATTCATACCAAGAATTATTATTTACGATTAACGGAATCATCCTCAAAACAAAGTAGGCAAGGAATAATATATTTTAAAGCATCTAAAACTTTTAATGCTCTTAGTCCTTGTTACCTCAAATTGTAAGCACCTGAACATTACACCATATATAATATTCCTAGTATAAACGATAAAAGTTAAAACTCAATTTCAAAGTAGGTCTTTCGAGACTCTGAAACCCCGCCACAGATGTAATCCCGTGTGTCTACAACGACAATAAATGGTCGTATAAACCAAAGCGTGTTTTCCACTATACTACTTCCGTCATAATTGCCAATAAACTCACTTCCTCGTCGCGACGCAGTTCCAGAGAACAACACGGGTACACTTTGCTCGCAGTAAACCGTTAACTAAGAGGTATCATCCTTGCATTACCTCTTTATTCATTAATTGTTTCTTACTATTTCGCAAGGCATAAACCGTTAAACATTTAAAAGAAGTACTGCAGAGCGCCAACACATATGAAACAATCTACCCATTCCTTACAAATTACTATCAATTTTACTTACACACTTAAATGGCATAATTAAACACGAAATTGTATACAGCATATGACAATGCAAATTACACATGGGTTCTGTCCAGTCATTTTAATAAGTCTTTCGGACCTTCCTCACAGTACAATTGTGCTTTCGATTAACACCAGAACTACCAAACCAGTCAAAATGGCTGATTTCAAACTGCCCACCGAATACAAAAAAAATCCGCCGGTAGTTCTAGGGTTAATTGCAGAAAAATGTAAACTCAACCAGATTTATGAGATCACTTAATAAATCATATAAGATTTAAAAACCCGATAAAAACTGATTAACCGCTGATTACAGCCGATCGAGTATAGCAGTGAATGGCACACTTTCATTCTCCATCTAATGCATAAAATGATCAATATCGATAACCTTTTTTCAAAAACTTATTCCATCGTGTCGGGTATATGTTGTATCGTTGAAAAACTTAATAATTTATTTTAACGATCTGAGCTTATGTTCGAAAGTGTACAATTGAAGTCCGGTGCTTGAAGTACAATATGTTCGGTAACGCGCGGAAATCTAATTATTCTGCTTTCGATTAACACCAGAACTACCAAACCAGTCAAAATGGCTGATTTCAAACGGCCCACCGAATACAAAAAAAATCCGAGTTAATTGCAGAAAAATGTAAAATCTACCAGATTTGTGAGATCACTTAATAAATCATTTAAGATTTAAAAAGCCGATAAAAACTTATTAACCGCTGATTATAGCCGATCGAGTATAGCAGTGAATGGCACACTTTCATTCTCCATCCAATGCATAAAATGATCAATATCGATAACCTTTTTTTCTGGAAAAACTTATTCTATCTTGTCGGGTATCAATCGTATTAAGATCTAATAAATCATAAATCAAAGCTCCGAAAACGAAAAATATGAGAAATTCTTTCTTTTACCCTCGGGTACATCGAGGCAGCGCATAAAATCGTTAAACGCGAATAATAAGAGACCGCGCAGAAAGCATTTTATTTCCGTCGCAGTTGCGAATCGGCGGACCACTCGCGTCACGTCGAAAACAATGTGTGGATACGTTCACACACAACGTGGCGCCAAACGTCGTATGTCGTCACGCGCATGCGCAAGTCGTATGTATACGCGCGCGTGCGCACGTGTCGGGACTCTCGGGCTGCCCACGCGTAGCGAGCCCAACTTCAACGGCGGGGCGATTAAGAGCGCGACGCGGAGAACGAGGTCACCCGTCGTGATCGCGCCTTCGAGGCGGACGTGCATGCCCGCACGTTGCGACCGGAAGTCACAGTGCCGCAAACGAATCGATCCCACATCATGGCGGACACCCCTTGTATTTAATAAAACGGGAAGAAATGAAAAAAGAGGAAGATAGATAAAGATCATTAATAAATGTTTATCGCAGACGTGCACGTAATGTGTGTTCAGATACTTGTGTTGAGGTATATATGTCAATATGAACTTTCGAAATATCTAGAGAGGGAAAATTGTGGATTCTTGCAGTTGACTCAGTTACGTATGACGATTTGGAGATGTTAAGAAACGGAATTTTCGAATATTATAAATTTTAAGGTATACATAGGTTTAGAAAGGTCTTCAAAGGCCTTCGTTAATGCGAGGGATTTACTAATGTCTTCGCAAATTCATCCCGACTCTGCAGTTTTAGTCGTATCAAGTTAACGTAAATAACATCAACGTGCTGTTCTCTTGTTAATCAATAATAAAGCCTCAATACGTTTTTAATTGGTTCATAGAGATGTCGGTCAATGTTCAACGCTGGAAATGTAATTAGCGGGAAAGCCATGTTTAAGGTGAAGTGAAACACGTCGAGGAACTTGATCGACGTCGATAAAGAAGATTTTTCTAAATGCCTACGTTCGTTTTTATATTGACAGCTGTGTCGAATTGTATTGGGTATTGTACCAAACGGCATATTCCACCTGTCGTTTTCGTACAATAAATGTTAAGAAATCGAAGGAAAACTCCAGAAATCCTCTGGATTCATGCTTTCTGCGGGCCTAATTGATCGCAGAGGGACCCCCTGCGCCATCTGTGATTTACAGGTCAATTAAATTTTCACTCCGAGACCTCGTATTATCATCGTTTTAGCATACAAGCGCATACAACACTTTTTTTGCCCTTATCCCGCTCAAATGCGAGTTTATCGATTACCAGAGTGTTCTAAATTGTCGTAAAATTGTCCTAACTCTTTCGTTTCCCATATCAGAGTCTTTGATAGCTGTATATTAATTCAAATATGAGAGCTCGACGCCATTTTGGTTCTGGTCTGGGCTGTTAAAAAATTTGTTCCAAAAATCCAAATTTTGAAAATGTCAGGACAATTCTTAGAAGACCAGGAGTAATGTGTCAAGGTTTCGGACAGTTTGGTCTAATACCCTTAAAAAAAAAAGTGTTGTATTCGAATCGACTGATTTGAAGGGGGTTTCACTTCACCTTAAGAGGCCTACCGACTCCGGTTGCCAACCACTCGTGCAGAGATTTGTCAATAAGAGCCTCAGATCTTTAATATTAATCCGATTTGCCGTTTTACGAACGCGTCTTAAATGAGAATAAATTATCCAGGGCTGAAAGTTAATGTTCGCTACCCTTCGAAGGGGTTCACGTTACACCCTCCCCCATACAGAGCCGTCAAGCACTAACGATAAATGATATCTCACCGAGTGCCGCCGATTTCCGTGGAACCAACCCACTTTACTGTCACGTCCTGTAGACTAGTTTTACAAATACCATATGAAGAAATCCATAGCGGACGAGAGCTAACGCGCGAATTTTCCTACCAAGTACGACTGAAAGTTGCTCAACGTATGATCAAAAGGATACGTAGGTACTTGATCGGAGAAGTACGCCTAGTAAGAGGAGTGCCGTATACAGGGCACGTAACCAGAAGCGTTCTAGAGCGGTTCACCTCCACGTCCAAGTGCAAGGTGGGACCTCCCCTAGACCTTGATCCACGCTCCATCGAACTCGAAGACGTCCTCGAAGATCCGAGCTGGCCAAACCCAATCGCAACACACCCATAGTTTGACCCTTACCAACGACAAAGCGGGACACAGGATGTATCGTACAATGCCGTTACACTTAAGACGCGCACAGTCGTTGCGTAAGGGCCGGAGCACGCGTTACGTGCACCGCAGACCCCTCGCGACCTACAAATTGTGATGGGCTTCGCTTTCCCGCTTATCCTGGCTTAGTCGTCGGTCGAGACTACTCCAAGAGGAGAAACCGTCAAGGCTAATCGGAATCAGGAAATGAAATTTTTTCTATCTTCGCAACCTCGTCCAAAAGAGTGGATAAAAAACCTCGGTCCCGTTGTGAATAATGATTATAAAAACGATACGTTTGCCGCTGGCTATTTTTCGACCCTTGGGAAACTATTTCTATTTTCTTTAACTCTGATTTCAATTCGCAGATATATATATATACACACACACCAAGTAGAGTTTCTTTTTGCAATCGCATAAGAACGGCATCTGATCTTTAGCAAAGAGATGCATCCTCGCAAGTAAAAGTACATTGCCACGCTCCATAGTGATACAAGTTTTTTCAAATAATTGCACATCAATGTTTTATTATGCTATGCTTGCAATGCTCGGTTTAAATCCAACTTTAGTATCAGTGGAAGTGGAACGTTAAGAATACAGTAAACGTTCTTAACAAAAAGTGCTACAATTGGTTGTATGCTCCGAGAACGTTTATGTTTTAAATACAATTAACGGAGGAATATCATCGAAACTGGTACATAAAATTATAATTCTTGCGGAGCATTAAGGTGTCAAAAAATGGAATGTAGGACTTCTATACTTTCGACGAACGATAAATTAAGATATGAATCCAAGCACGACTGCATACAAGAATCGTATCCTCTTGTTGATCGGCAGCACTTACAACATTATCATAGTATACCGAAATTCATTTCAACAGTTTGCGTGACGTTAATGATGTTATTAATTTAATGCGAAACGTAGGAGATCCTTTACTGCAAGAAGAGCGAAAGTAGGTCAGATATTTAGCAATAGAGCAAACACAACGTTAATTTGTATTTATCGCCCTAATGGTATAATTTGATGCGAAATTATTTCAAAAAGCAACAAAATTTAATCCCTACCATTCAATAGCTAACATAAAAAGCACCCATAATTCTGCATTTACAGCAACAGAGTATGCTTTTTTAAATATATCTACTATCAATTATTTTCATTCCGTTATGACAGCCACCCGTGCAACGTGCGACGTCGCAATGTATCATCAAAGTGGTGCGCATTACAGACTAAATTTTATTTTAAACCACTACCATACAGTAATTTATCCGAAAGTGTCCTGAAGTGCATTTTCACGTATTTCATTCGCCCGGCAAACAATTACTCTCGAAATAATCCTGAATTTCCAATGCACAGGTTACTGACATGCTGCTCGATTTCGACCAATCTCGCACTTTTGGACCTCAACCAATCATGATCCTTGACCTTTCATCGCTTATAGTGTCATTTAGCAATTCAAGAAATATCCAATCAATATACTTATGTGAACACTTACTAATCGAATCAGCAACGAGATTCAACGTGTCATAATAACAAAACATTTTATTAAGAATTCAATATGGTAATCCGCGAGTGGCCGAATATAACAATGCAATGTTTAATCCTTCTCTGCAATTTTTCGAAAACTTAACCGTGACCACCTTTGATTTAATTCAAATATTCAATTACGACTCTGTGACACACGTAAAATATAAACGATCGTTGTGGTTTTCAATAGACCGGTGCTCTCAGAACATCATTATGTACATTAACACCAAGCGTGAATGTTTTCATTCGACTGATTGTAAATACGCTATCTGCATTAAACAAAAAAAATGTAACGAACTTGTACACGTATGGAAGCGATTATTTCGTGCCACGATAAATCTATTGATATTATTTTTATATTTGCTCGACTGTCCGCAATTTTCTCGATTTCTATAATAACGTCTCCTTAAATAATCCTCACGGATTTAATTATTTCATAAATATTGGGGGTTCTCGAAAACAAGATTTCATCAGAACATTCGTTAAATCGTACTGAAAATTGCACCACTAAATGATCATTCGATTTCACTATTATTTTGTTGAACACAACGTAATTTATGTGCTAGATAGTTGTAAATAATCAAAGATATTCATCAACCTTCATGCCTAATCAACAAGAAAAAATGATTATCTTACCAACCATATATGCATATATGACATGTTTGACAAACGAGGTCGTTTAGCCTCTTATTAACGATGTAAATACAACTGATTAGTTTTCAACGTAGAATTCCATGTAATTCCTTATAAGATAATTATATTCAATTCGAGTTTATCCGTTAATTTATTCGGAAATTAAATGATAGGTCATATCATTCACTGAATTACAACATAAATCATACTGAATTATCCTCATCTCTGTTTTTGTACTTATCAGTAAAGAGGGATCCTTCGTAGCGGAGTGTGTTACATACCGATTCATCATGTTTACGTACCGCGTTACGAGATTTTCTTTGAACAGAGAATGAATATAGCCACGAGATTCTTTACAACAATCAATATAGAGTGCTTATCGAAATAGAAGTTATGAATTCGCTACTCGGAACTTGGGCCATACTTCGAAGTCTAGAATCGACGGTGGCAATGTGTGAACGATTGTTTACCATTACACAATGAAGCTCGATAAACCATTAGCTATATGGACGGTATGATTACTAAACAACTAGTATTAATGAGAATCGCTTAAACCGCGCGTTAATATTGCAGGAACGAATTAAGTTAGAGGAAATCGAAAAATATATTTCAGGAGGTGCTATTGTGTCCAAAATTGGCAAAATAAGACTTTCGGGGGAAAATGTCTTTAGAACGACATTTTTACACGAGGAAAACCGTGAAATAAAGAAGAACCCACTCTGTTTGTCATGTATACAAATCAATGTATATACTTTCATTGTATTTAAGAAATAATCAAAGTGCGGATAATTAGCATCGACACTAATCGGAAAAATAGTTTCGTCAATGAGTCATTACATTTACGCTGCAATTAAGAAAGTACTTCCGCTACCTTGGATCACAAATTTTTGTATTTCAAATTAGTCGAAATTCATATTCTGTCGGCATTATGGTTGCACACAAACAATACTAATCTGTGCGTCAATTAAATTTGTAACGATGCGTATAAATGAAAGCACATGTAAAAAATTTGACCGATAATACCACAACACAAGGAGAATCAGCAAAGCTGTTGAAGTTACTCATGTCGAGTAAAGTCAAACGGTATGTCGATCATTGAATTTGCTAAATAACTTTCGTTTGAATTAAAAGTTCCCCGCACGGTCTTGTTATCTAGTTTTCAATATTCCCTCTATTCTTTAAACTCTTCTTAAAATATCAAGAAACAATTTCATCTCTGGACTATAAGGTCACAACGAGATCAGTTTACGTCAGAAACGAAAACGGAAGACCGCAAAATAAGAAAAATTAGAGATGATATTCTCAGTTTGATATTTCTTTTTTCCCTCTCAATTCTTGTGCCGTAGAGTAAAGAAATTTCACGACGAAGCACGTGGCGATGGGTCTTGAAAAAAGAAAAACAGTAGTAGTTACGCACTTCTAAGTGGCAGAGTTACGTAAGTTTCGCGTAAGAAGGCACGTTGCGGAGAATGATGTTAACCTAAGACACGTACACACGTAAGAGGGGAGAATCCAGATAATCCCGAAGGAGGAGCGACACGAGATAATCGCGAGAACGTTGTCGATCCCCGCAATCGGATTTGCTTGGACTCATATCGATCGAAGTGAATGTTGATGCTTATACCGCCTCTCATCATTGGTTATCGGTAGTTGCACGAAAGTAAAAAGACTGAGCGAAAATAATTTTCATACAGGACAGAAATGAAAAAGAACCACTGTCCTCATACTGCCGTCCGCATGAACTGCACATAAATTTTAATTTTTTGCACGAGCTGTTGTACCAATAATTCTCACCCACACAAGTTAAAGGAAGAGGATATTTAATCCTTAATTATATGAAACGGAGACGCTTAATCAAATTAAATTAAACAGCATTTCCAGAAAAATGTGGAGACACTAGTGACGGGATGTGTCGCACTTTCAGCGGTGCACGAGTGCAAAAAATTGCAACAACGTCATACCCTTGAACAAAAATGTTTCTTATATTTCAGAAAATTACTGTCTGGAACTCGACGATATGTATGATGATTAGTTGTACGTTAGACAAAGCTTCATGACCCTTATGTCATCTATACCAAATGATTACATTCTTAGTCAGCAAATGATCCGATTAAGAAGTTTAGATCTAAACACGTCAAACTTTAAGACAGTTCCTCGGATTAATCTCGGTAAATCTAAGAAATTGCGGTGTCAGTAAACAGTAGTCAAAGCCACCTACAAACTCCGATAAGAACTGGTAAATAGCGCTCAGCTAATTTTGTTGCGAGATACTTAGATGAAACGGCAATGACTGTTGTTGGTAACGATTTAACAGCGGGGTGAACCGACTGGATACAATGTTTGTAACAATTGTAATGAATCCGGTATGCGTGGGTCAAGAGACCCAAACACGTGGTCGTCACTCCATCAAGATCGCCGGAAAGGATGCAACAATGGAAGGACCATTGTTGAGCCGGGGAATGGGATGCGTGGGGTTGACAGCGAAAGAGCGTGTTGTGAAAACACGTGGCTTGGATCGCTTCCTACGTGAAAACCACCTGAATGCGATTCTTCGAGGAATTCATTAACCCTTTAATCAAACGTGTCCAACGTATTAATTAAACAGCTCCGAATATGATAAAATAGCTTTTTTCATTAGTATAAACATCATTAAACATTTTTATTTAATATTAACAAAATCATACTCGCATATATTTAAGATTTTTTTATTCAGGGTTATATTTAAGCGAATAACGCAATATATTTTTCATCAAAGTAAAATTCAGGAAGCAACATTTGCTAAATATTTGAAACATTCAAAAGTGGCGTTGCATTTGAACTAATACGGCAATTGAAGAGATTTCTGTGAGAAACCGTAAAAGAAGTGAGAATTTGGAATCTGGTGATAACGATTATAGACACGGAGAAAAATAAGAGCTTAAAAGTTACAGATACCTATCTGTTGGAAACGTCTGTTCTCGATGCAGTTAAAAGCTGTCCCATTAAACAAGTAATTCAGCTAACTTTAGTTTCTCACATGCACAGGTAGCAGAAACATTTCTGTAAGAGCCATCTGAAAATGACTGTTAATATTGACAGGGATAATTTTAGTATTTTCACATTAATTATTGTGTCCCAAATATGTAACTTCACATTCAGATAAGTCGATTTCGTTGAACAAAGTTCTAAAAAAAATATTACTTCGTGTTTTTCAGGCAATTCTAAAGATCGTGACAAACCTTAACAAGATCCTATATACGTCAAAAATTCAAGGGAAGTATTCTTTACCGAATTTAAAAAAAAAGTTGACTGTATCATATATAAAGAAATTTAAAGTCAAATGTTATGCAACCTTTAAACTGTAACATTAAAGTGTTTATATTGGACTTTCTCAAAATTCCTGATAATCATTTTAATGGTATTCTTATATTCAACAGGTATCCAGGATAACAAAACGGAAATCAAAAACTCCTTTATAATCACCGAAAGGATTGAATATGTTTCATTTTTGATTGCAAAGAAGTTATAGATTTCTGTTTTGACATATGGGAGAATATACCATTAAAATAACTATTTAGGAATTTGGGGAGGTTCTAATATTAAAATTTTAATATCGTGGCACCTTACAAATGTATATCTGTAACTATTACAGAATTTTATCTGCAACCTTTACAAAAATTTTCTGTTACCTTCAGAGATATTGTTCTGTTATTTTTACATGTATCAACTTGTATTCTTTACAGTTACTTATCCGTAACACTTAAAAATATTTTCCTGTAATCTCTACAGATAGTTATCTGTAACACTTAAAAATATTTTCCTGTAATCTCTACAGATAGTTATCTGTAATCTTCACGGAATCAAGTAACAGAAACTTGACTGTAACGCTAACAGAAACAATCTGTTGTCCCTATGCCAACATATAAAATCGGTACATTTTACAGATTTTTCTGTAAGTTTAACAGATTTTCTTTCTCCGTGGAGCAATGCAAATGTATCAATCTACTAAGTAATTTGAAGTAATTAGGGTTTCAGCGATGACCTATTTTGAACGTACAACTAAGCAAGCAGAAAACTAAAGAAACTAAGAATAAAAGATAATTGCTGCAACCGCCATATCGAATTCTTGGTACCAAAAGTGTCTAACATACGGTATTGCAGTTGAAAACACTTAACGCCGGTAATTAATTACCTGTCTGTTGCTATTTAAATGAACGCTTATTACCTCGAGGTACACAGCTCACCAAGCCTTCAGTCCACGTGATTTACAGAACCTTGATATAATTTTCAAAGCGATTTATTAGACACGAGTAATTTCACAGACAGATGAAACCGCGTAGATACAAAGTGCCCCGATACACATACAAAGTAATTAATCACCAAACTAACATATATCCAAGTATTCTTAGTCGACATTTTATACATTTTCTTATTGTCTTTTTCCCTCCAAATCTCAGCAAACAAAAACTGATGGAATTAAATTAAATATAATTATTCAGACCAAAGCACCGAATTCTCATTCTTCCATTGTTCCTTCGTTTAATAACTTCGATCGATTCGTACGAGGAAACAGATTTTTCGAAGTCCGAAATGTGAAACCGAGAGAAAAGAGCAAAAAGGATCCCATCGACATTTACGTTACGATCTTTGGAGTCTCATCAATTGGCGGAGATATCGGAGGAATCGACACGTGGTATCTCGATTCAGTCAATGGCCTCGAACTTTCGAGTGGACTGTAAAAAGTGGTCGATCCTCCATATGAGCGAGGGCTTTCGAGGGCGTATCGAGAGTGACCGTGGCAGCACTTTGCACTTCGTTGACCCAAGAAACCAAGTCGCATCGTCACAGTTTTTTCAAGTGTCAGATGAAAAAGAAAACCACGAGAAAAAAAGAAACGGGATAATGGAGGCAAGGCCGAGGTCATTTTGCACTGCATCACCCAGAAAGGGCGAGGATCGGGTGCACGTGTCGGACACGTGTAGGCCCAAGCCCATCACCCGTGAACAGTACCTCCACCCTTTTAATTTTACCCTCGATTGAAAAAGTACGAGAGAAAATGTATACAGCCTCTGAAATGGATTTTCATCATATTTACATTACCCCGGAAACTATTTCTTTTCGGCTTGTAGTTGTAACCACTTTTTCATTACTTTCAATGGGTAATAACGTTCATGTTTTTGGTTATTTAATCCAATTTAGATATTTATATGATCAGCAACAAAACACATTGAATAATGAGTAGCCGAAATAATCATTAGTTGTATCATCACGATTTACATTACTTACCCCGGTTCGTGTGTATTTTCGCGTGTACTCATTGTCGCGTAAAAATGGTCGTGATAAAAGTGTTCACGGTTTTTATATAGACGGGAAAACCTTTTTTCATTCCCGAAAATCCCCGCAGCAAATCCCGAAGGGTGCGAAAACGCGTGCACTTGCGATTAGACTACTATATCGAATGCGTGGTTCGTATACCGAAATTGCAAAGTCGCCGAGCTCTCGTGTAACGCTGTAATCAGATCACTTTAGGTGCGCGTGTGCTGAAACGAACGTTGAATGACCCTCGCCAATGTCAGGCCACGCTACAAGTGCCGTTTAACGATGCAGACGTTTATGCACCCCAAATCGGGTCGAATCAACATTTACTCAAAACAGGGGAGGCCCAAGACCTTCGAATCCACCGCGGCACTTTTTTTTACCGCAACCGGTACGATGTTACCAATATTTACTTGATACGATTTAAGACGTATGGAACAGCTCACATTACTCTAAATAATATCGACTTCACCATCGTACGCAAGACCTTGAATAACGAAAACCCATTCGCTCTTTTACAAGATTTTAAGCTATTCAATCTCGACCGTGTGCTTTACAACGGCAATTCATAACAACGTTCATGCGCATTTTTTACTTATGGGAACTTTTTATCGACCGGGGAAGAGCGATAAAATTTCCCGCGACTACGTAAAATATGCGACGAAGAAAGCACTATTGCTCTTGGGGCGAAGAGCCCCGTAGGAGAGGAATATGTTTCCGTTGAGTTGCTAAACCGACTATACATCTCTCTTGACACCTCACTGACGGACCGATTCCGGCACGATACAAGTCCATTGGACTAGGGACTTGATGTCTGGTCTAAACGTATCCGATTCGCGCGTGACTTACAATCATGCTGTCCCCTTGAACCTAGTCTGGGGAATTTCACACGCAAAGTCACGAACCACCTATATCGCCTGATTCCGCCATGGCGACGCATTTCCAAAAGGGTATCGTATGGCTACCAGACATCGCGGACTTTCTCCAGGATTCGAGGAAGTCTAGGCAGACTTGGAAAAACGAACCTTTGGGAAATGCTGTCCTAAAGTCAGCCAATCAGGGCCCAGCATCCCAAGTGCATCCCTTCCTGGGTTTCGACAGAGGAAAGGGAAGAAAGTGCATCGCGAATGTAACTTTCCACATTTTTTAGACCAGACTCAACTAGGACTTCGAACCGTTCGGATTTTTTGTCTCCGCACTGGGACTTAGTGCGTAACCCGGACACGCGACTGTACCGCGAATTCACACCGACTAATTGTATTTTCTCTATCCGTTGTTATTAGTACAATAAATCGTTATTGTTGTATTTATTTAAATTCGTGCGTGGTGGAAATTCAACGAACCCTGAATTTACCCGTCAGGAACTTAACTCAGCGCTCATTTCTAAACGGCGCAAACAGTGTTTACCTTTTTAACTCTTTACGGACGAGTGTCGGCAAATGGCCGTCCAAAAGCCTTTATAAAGGAAAAGTCGCGTCCGCAAAGGGTTAATACAAATTTATGTTCTTTCGAACACTCGACCTAAAGCCGATACAGAGTGAGCGAACAATGGTTCGCCAAGATGTGTTTAGTTCTCCAACGATGTTCGCATCAATTGCCAGGCACGACAACCAATTGAATATGGTACTCCTACGTTAATACCTAAACCTGACGAGATCTAAAAGTTATCTTTTTGGAAGCTTTATCCGCCAGTGAGATCGGTAACGACTTGGAATTTTCAATTACACATCGGGCTTTCATATAACTATTCCTTCCAAATGTACACATTCTAGCGAGTCCACATTAAGGTGAAGTGAAACACGTCGAGGAACTTGATCGAGTTCGATAAAGAAGATTTTTCTAAATGCCTACGTTGCCGACATTCGTTTTTATATTGACAGTTGTGTGGAATTATATTGGGTATTGTACCAAATGGCATACTCCACCTGTCGTTTTCGTACAATAATTATAAAGAAATTAAAGTAAAACTCCAGAAATCCTCTGGATTCATGCTTTCTGGGGCCCTAATTGATTGCAGAGGAACTCCCTGCGCCATCTGTGATTTCCAGGTCAATTAAATCTTCTCTCCGAGACTTCGCATTATCATCGTTTTGGCATAGAAGCGCATACAACACTTATTTTGCCTTTGTCCCGTTCAAATGCGAGTTTATCGATTACCAGAGTGTTCTAAATTGTCGTAAAATTGTCCTGATCCTTTCGATTCTCATACCAGAGCCTTCGATAGTTGTATATTGATCGAAATATTAGAACTCGACGTCTGGTCTGGGCTGAGTTAAAAAATTTGTTTGAAAAATCCACATTTTGAATTTGTCAGGACAATTCTTAGATGATCAGGAGTGATATGTCAAAATTTCGGCCAGTTTGGTCTAATACTCTTAAAAAAAAGTGTTGTATTCGAATCGACTGATTTGAAGTGTGTTTCACTTCACCTTGAAACGTTCCAGATTCCTTCGGTTTAACGATCCCTCGGGATCGAACTAAGCTTCCAGGGAGACAGCTGCACCGACGCTTCCTCTTCCAGAAACGACGAGTCTATATAGAAAGAGAGAGCGAGAGAGAGAGAGAGAGAAAGGTCTCCGAGGGTGGCATCGGAGTCCCATTGCCATCTCTATAGCCCTGTAGCCCTACGGCCAGACACTCCGCGACTCCGGTCCGTATTACGTGCGCTGATTCGGTAGGTGGAGGCGAAGGAAGACCCGGAAGAGAGAGAGGGGCCGCAAAGATAGGAGGGCGGAGGGAAAAGGACCGGAACCAGATGGCTCGGACTTTCGGGGGAGAGGGCCAACCTGCAAGCGGGTTCTTAACTTTCGAGGAAGCTGAGCCGAGGGGCATTCCACCGGAAAAGAAAGACCCAACGATGGACTAGACCCGTCACTGTTATTTATAAAAATTTCGTGCCACCCCCAGAGACACGCTTCAATTTGTACGCGTTGTAACTCTCCAGGATTACCGTGACCAAGACATTTCCCCCGGTTTGCAAAAAAATCGTTCGACAAGAGAAACGTCTTTCTTCGCCGGAGATTTCTTTTACCCTAGTTTCTTCTCGTTTAGGCAAGAGAAACTGCCAAAAAATTGTAAATAACGTTAAAGAACGTTAGCGATGACTGTAAATATTTAAATAAATATCTTCGATGTTTGATTTTAATTGAAGTTTGGGTTTAATGGGATGTCGGCTAAAATGTACTATTTATAAGTTTTGTAGTTTTCTTTCTCACGGGGAGTGTACGCGTTTTCATGTAGAATTATTACATTTAACGTATAAAAGTAATTCTGGTATAAAATTGTTTTCGACAAGGGAAACGTCTTTCTTCGCCGGAGATTTCTTTTACCCTAGTTTCTTCTCTTTTAGACAAGAGAAACTGCCAAAAAATTATAAATAACGTTAAGGAACGTTAGCGATGACTGCATTCTCTCTCACGGGGAGTGTACGCGTTTTCATGTAGAATTATTACATTAAACGTATAAAAGTAATTCTGACATAAAATTGTTTTAGTACGGTGAACCAACTGCTTCCTATTACGTGAACATTCTTTAGAAAGAAACTTCGACTAAAGTAAACGGCACTATTAGAGCTGTCCGTGCTTGTAATACAGCCGAGTTTGTGCAATCGGTAATTATTAAGTACGTTGACGTACGTGCATTATTCGTCAGAGACGAAAACGCCCACTGGCCTAAATTCTAACCCGCAAAATTGTGGGGACGGGAAAGTACCTACGACCTGTTACGAGTACACCACACAGAATGTAGCGAAAAGAGATGAGCATCTTTTGAAGTCTGTTATTTTCATAACCCTCCACCAAGAAGTTCACATCTCGGAGAGAAATGTTTCCGAATCCATGACTCCTTGTACTTTCTATTATTTCTTCAAGATAAGAGTAATACGCTTTTAACCGTCCATTTTAATTAAAATCCGGAAAAGAAGTTATTACAAGTCCAAACATAAAAAGCAATTGCTATTATTAACGTAAATTATTATTATATGAAGTAACACCTACACTGTTAAAAAAAAGTTCATAAAATGCATTCACTTGTAACACATAGGGTTGTCGTAAAATTCTACACTTAGTGTCTGAAAGGGTAATTAGTATACATTCAATATGAATTTCTAAACAAATTCGTGATTTTATGACATCATATAATTTAGTGATAATGCATAGGAAAATAAATAAAATGTTACAAAATTAGTACATCGTGTCTAAATAAAACTTCTGAAAACGTAATATTGAAATACATTTTTTTTTAACAGTGTACGTTCTTGCATAAATATGGTCGGATCCTATCTCTGCGTTATGAGCGTGAATTTCGGTCAATGGGCGATTTCAAAAATAGCGAATGACGACTGCGGTGCAGCCAGTTGAGAACTGAGGTCGATAGAAACATATATGAGCAACTCACCCTGACCGGAGCACGAAAGAGCGAGGCGGTCGCAGCGTGAGGATTAGGATGGTGATGATGGCTGTGGTGGTGTCCGTGGGGATGGTGACCGTGACGGGTGTCAGGACCACCCCCCGCTGCCGCCTGCTCCGCCTGGACCGACATCGCCGCGCGGGCTTGGCGCTCTCGCTCTCGAAGCCGGTCCCGGTCGACGCTAAAACAAATTTCAAATTATTATTAATCACTGTCAGAAAAGGACCCATCCGCTCGGTGGATTTCGCGAAACCGCTCTTGTCTCGTATGAAAGGATAATTTTCTTAATCGTTGGAAAATTGATCATCGTGCACGGGGTTGCAGCTTGGGTATTATTAAATTTAGATTTGATTATTATTAAATAAATTTAATAACATAAGTACTCTTTCGAGAATTAAAATTACAGGTAATTAAATGTGACATTTAGGATGAAATAATTTTGTTACAATATTTAAACAATTGAAACAACTTTTTTTAGTAGCATGTAGGAATCCGAAACGAGGGGGAATTCTCAGGTAACATAAGTGTAATGTAATTCGACTGTCGAGAGAAAGGAATACTGCCCTTAATTTCGAGAACTTAAGATGATGTGAATGTGGCATCGAAGAGGTTTTGTTTATAAAACTTTTCTCCCAACTCGATTTACCGAATAGTTTGAAACTTTACAACGTGAATAGGGAGATTATAAGGAAGTTCCTGAAACACATAGAATTTAAATTCTTTTCAAATTTGTTTACAGGTATTTTAAAAATAGTTTCATGAGAAATGAAATTTCCCGAGTTTCAAGACCTACCTTAAGGTCTCCATATTCACGTTTTAAAGTATGAAACGATTTGACCCAATTCGTGGAAAAGTTTTATGAATGATTGAGCTTTCGAATGCCACTTTCACACCCCCTTAAGTGTGCAATTCTGCAACGATCTAACCCACTAATGTACACGCAGGTTTAGAAACTCTGCCAAATTTCTGTTTTATGAGGCCATCGCTTACCGACAGCATTTTCAATTTCCGAAGCTGTCAACGTTGCGATGGGATACGACCCTGCCAAACATAACCTCAAAAAACTATCTTTTGTAGATGAGCGCAAAGCGCGCCTCGTGCGACAATTCTAAACTAACATTGTTCGTCGAGATGTTAGGTCGCAAAATCTTGTTTAATGATATGTTAATTCATCATGTCCGTCTAACAAGATAAATATACGGTAAATATATTCAAAATTGCATAAGGGCGAGAGACATATATTTATCTGTTTTACCATACCCTATCGCGACAACTCCGATGACTAAAAGTTACATCAAAATGGCCATCGCTAAATGATAGTCCCCTTCCATAGCAGTTTCAAGACCTGAACGTACGACCGTGGCCTATACCTTGATTGACCTTAACAGGAGATGACGACCACCTCGGTGTCCGACGTACGCTAGTAATTGTTGTTAACTTCATGAACAAAGGTTGAGAGGTCTTCAACGAATAAGGTCAAGGCCTGAATCGATTCTCGCGATGCTACACAATACGATAAAACAGAAAATACAAAAATCGTCTAGTAAATAATTTAAGGATTATATTAATAAAAGCGTATTTTTATTTAGAACACTTTTATGCTAGGAACCGGTCAATAGGCTACAGGAGATCGCACAAATTCTCTACGGATGATAATGAGATCCTTCGCTCGTCCTAGAGCATTACTATTAATGACTCTGTTTTTATACATCAAAAGTAAACACTTTCCGAAAGTTTGTTATATTTTTCTCAGTATTATATATTATACCCTATCTATATTATATGCTTCCATAATGATTTGTCTGGTATACCAAACAAAAATTAGACTAAACTAACAGGCCACGAATCCGTCTATTTCTGCTATTCTATTATTCAAAGCCGAACACAATTAATCCTTGTACAACCAGAAATAGTCACACTTTTCCCGTGTAAATTTTATCCGCACATCGTTCAATCACCACGCAATGTGTATAACAACTTACAAGTTGTTAGTAAGAATCTTTTTCCTTATCATTTGGAAGCTGATCGTCCTTGGACCAATTTTTTCGTCGATAGGCACACCAGGACGTTAGATCCCTCTTCGCATCGTCACCCGTGAAAACACAAGGAAAATCGTCCTCCTCACTTTCGATGAAGGACTGGCGACAGAGTCAAGTTGTTCGCCTCGGAAAGCCGAAGGAACTGCGCTCAAAAGCCAAAACCAAGCAAAAGCGAGAAGAAGGAGAAGCCGAGGTTAAATCCCCGAGTGTACCTGCCGCCATAACACCTGTTGGGTGCGTTTTCAGCTGACGTGGGGGAGGGGCTAGGGACGTTATCGCGTGGAATAGCGCCGGGCAGACGGGTGCGACGTAAAGCGCGCAACGACATAGCCATTAAATCGTTTACGCAGCCAAGGAATCGTCTTCTGGGGAAGGTCGCCGACCGTGAACGAATCGCGCGTCTCTCGGTAACACGACTTCCCTGCTCCGGATAAATTTCTGCGCCCTGGACAAGCGTACGTATACATAAATCGACCCATTTAAAGTGAAGTGAAACACGTCGAGGAACTTGATCAACGTCGATAAAGAAGATTTTTCTAAACGCCTACGTTGCCGACGTTCGTTTTTATATTGACAGCTGTGTCGAATTATATTGTGTATTGTACCAAATGGCATATTTCACCTGTCGTTTTCGTACAATAATTATGAAGAAATCGAAGTAAAACTCCAGAAATCCTCTGGATTCATGCCTTCTGGGCCCTAATTGACTGCGGAGGGACCCCCTGTGCCATCTGTGATTTCCAGGTCAATTAAATTCTCACTCCGAGACCTCGTATTCCCATCGTTTTAGCAAAGAAGCGCATACAACACTTTTGTTGCCTTTATCCCGTTCAAATGCGAGTTTATCGATTACAAGAGTGTTCTAAATTGTCGTAAAATTGTCCTGACCCTTTCGATTCTCATATCAGAGCCTTCGATAATTGTATATTGATCGAAATATGAGAGCTCGACGCCATTTTGGTTCTGGTCTGGACTGAGTTTAAAATTTTTTTTGAAAGATCCTAATTTTTAATGTGTCAGGACAATTCTTAGCTGATCAGGAGTGATGTGTCAAAGTTTTGGACAATTTGGCCTAATACCCTTAAAAAAAAGTGTTGTATTCGAATCGACTGATTTGAAGGATGTTTCACTTCACCTTAACGCCGCGATTGCGTGGTACGGGAATAATGGCACGTAAATGTCGTTTAAAAATGCACGTTCCACGTTTTCAGGAACATAAATCGATAGGTACAAGGTTTATAATGATTGAGGTCGGATTGAAAAGTAGGGTCAGCGAAAGTCTCGAGGTACAAAGTCCTCGGAAGAGTTTCGTGAATCGAATCGATGATACATTCTCGGATAATGTAAGTAGTGTAATTAATTTCAAGGAAAATTTCCGCCCCGCGTGGGATATAATTAGATTACGGAGACGTAATATAAGCGTTACAGAGGGACCGCTTGATCTTAACCCTCGGGCGAAGCTAAGTATACCTAGCTACAAATCGGGCAAGAATTCAAAAGTAAACGCCAAAACTATCGGTCGACTGAACGAACCGAGGTTACTCGCGATGACTTTTTTTCTAATGCAAAGGTTCTACGAATTCCATCGTAATCTCCAAGTGGATTACCACGGTTCTTCCTTTATCGGAATCTACGGTGTCCCATCGTCTATCCGGACGATTTTTCTATGTATATAAAGCTGGAATTGCCACATTAACACAATTCAATAAAATTTATTGCTAATTCATTGCTATTTCATTGCACAAGAAAACAATTTTTTGCACTTATACTTTTCCGAAAAATGGTGGCGAAGTCAGCTTTATATAAAGCTAGCACTGCCACGATAAAAAAACAATTATTAAGTAAATGTTCATCGGTGAATTACGTACCAGAATTTATTTCTAATTAATTGCTCGCGGAAAAACCAAATTTCAATTTTTTTGCTCATCCCTAAAGGGGTGAATCGCCACCCCTAGTGATGATCGCAGGACAGAAACATGAAAAACATGGGAGAATCGAACTATTTCTTCACGTTGGAATTAATTGCTAATTAATTGCTCCGAGAAGAACCTAATTTCGTATTTTTTGCACAACCCCTAAGGTGGCCATGCTGGGGCGACATGAGGGGTTGGCCTACTACCTTAGGGGTTGTGCAAAAAAAATTGAAATTTGGTTTTTCTGCGAGCAATTAATTAGCAATAAATTCTGGTATATAATTCATCGATGATAACTTAATAATTGTTTTTTATTGTGGCAGTGCTAGCTTTACATAGAGCTACCATCGCTACCATTTTCCAGAAAAGTATAAGAGAAATTTTTTTCTTGTGCAATAAAGTAGCAGTAAATTAGCAATATGTTGTGCAACAAATTTTAATGAATTGTGCTAAAGTGGCAATTCCAGCTTTATATACATGATTTTTCTTATTTTACGGACATTTACCTACAGACGACAAACGTAGCTGCATGTTGCAAGTACATGTACGGTCAGCATGGAACTTGAGCCGCCTTGAGGAGTACTCCGTGAGATACGAAGTAGATATCAAATTGCGCGGAATTAGCGGACACGCACTCTCCTTGGACTTGCAGGTATTTTGCGCTCTGCGGAACGACTACGCGGAAGCACGCTTCCATGGCTGTCGTCAGATAGACCTATCTAAGGCGATCTCAGGAATGCTGATCCTGCTCGGACGGCAGCGACAATTAAGCTCGAGAATTCCGAGGTGTTGACGCCAAACTGGCACAAGGTCAATGAGCCTTTCCGCGAATCCACGACAAAATGCGGAATAAGACCGCGTCTCGTGTTTAAGCTGAAGTGAAACACGTCGAGGAACTTGATCGACGTCGATAAAGAAGATTTTTCTAAATGCCTACGTTGCCGACGTTCGTTTTTTGGGTCGAATTATATTGGATATTGTACCAAATGGCATACTCCACCTGTCGTTTTCGTACAATAAATATCAAGAAATCGAAGTAAAACTCCAGAAATCCTCTGGATTCATGCTTTCTGGGGCCCTAATTGACTGCAGAAGGCCCCCCTGCGCCATCTGCGATTTCCAGGTCAATTAAATTTTAACTCCGAGACCTCGTATTCCCATCGTGTTAGCACGGAAGCGCACACAACACTTTTTTTGGCTTTATCCCGTTCAAATGCGAGTTTATCGATTATCAGAGTGTTCTAAATTGTCGTAAAATTGTCCTGACCCTTTCGTTTCTCATATCAGTGCCTTCGATAATTGTATATCGATCGAAATATGAGATCTGGATGCCATTTTGGTTCTGATCTGTGCTGTTAAACAATTTTTTCCAAAAATCCAAATTTTTAATGTGTCAGGACAATTCTTAGACGATCAGTAGTGATGTGTCAAAGTTTTGGACAGTTTGGTCTAATACCCTTAAAAGAAAGTGTTGTATTCGAATCGACTGATTTGAAGGGGGTTTCACTTCACCTTAAGTCATCTCAGCTTTGAAATTCCTCGGCCACTCTTAATCAAATCGCGTACTCTTCGTAAGGTTGAACCCTATTTCGAATGTTAATACAAAGTCAATATATGAAAACTTTAGGTATAATCTGTTATCAAAAAACTATGTTTCTCGATATAATCATCGAATTTCAAATGTGGGAACAAATTAAGAATGTAAGATAATATCGAAGAGATGCAACTTCGCTTCTATCTTAGCTGATGAGTAGTGTCTCAGTTTCGGTAGGATAATTCTGTTGGATTAATTTCTTTCTTATCGACCGGAATGTTCTATCTACACGTATCGCTTATAAAATATTTGCAGAAGATACGGCCTAAGTTCTTTCCAGCGTTGCCTCCACAGTATGTACGTAACATTTGTTGAGAGCCGTTCCAATGACTTCCGGCCGATCGGTTTTATTTTAGGAATATCGTTGACTCAGGAATTAGCTTTTAATTACAATTTACAGTACGTACTTTGACCTTGGGGTTTACCGTCGGTACATGAATCCTCATATTTCTCGAAGATACTCAGGTTATTTCATGATACGTTAAAGGAAATTGAATTTTAACTAAATAAATGTAACTAAAAAAAACATTTTTAGAAAATGTCAGTAGATGGTATTTTGCGTCAAAAAAAAATAACCCTTCGCAGTTACCTGAATTTTGCAATTTAATAATTCCTCCTCGACATCAGCTTCGCTCATTGCCAACTCTTCTAACGATACTCGAGAAATTACTATCCCTCCCCCTCCTCTTTCTTACATGCAAAAAAAATTTGGATTCATTAAACAAAATCGCTCGATCGACGGCATTAGATTCACCTCAGAAAACAATTCAGCTGAGTGAATCGAATTTTAGTTCACTTGACCGAACTCGTTTACGTCGATCAATTGAAGTATTTTAGTTAAATAGTTTAATTCATTTTTTAAAATATTTGAACCAATAAACCAAATATTTCAATCAAACGTACCAAATTACTTTAATATTTGGCGCGATCTACCACAGTATTTAATATAATCAAGCAAAAGTTATCGACAAAGAACTAACAAACAAATGTTAGATTGTTCATATAATATCCATATCTTACATTTGAACCAACAAAACTGTTATCGATTTAGCCAAACATTTTCCCGCGGATAATTCGCAACGAGAGTACCGAGTACGAGAGTAATAAATAAAATCAAACGGCAAATTTTCCATAAGAGCTTCATCGACATATCTTGCCACCGATCTTGTAATCGCGAACTTCCGGTCGCAGCGATGACGTCACCGTCGCCGTGATAGGGACGCACGTGCGTTAAAGCGCATTGCGCTTTCGTTTTCTCGAGCCGCGGCGACAAAGGCCATTACGCGATTAGTCGCGGATCTCGCGTCGGCGGTTTCTCCTCCAGAGGAGTGGGAGGTAGCGAGCGTGCGTTCAGTCCTGCGTAAATGCGTCGGTAGGACCTCCCACGCCCCCCCACGGCTAATCTCGGCGAACCGATTAACGGCGCCCGTGCGGGACGATATCGACCCCCTCCCCCGCGGATAATTAATTCGCGTTAATCGGCAGACATTTGAAATGGTAATGGGTTCCGAAGTAGAGGGGACGGGGGGCGACGATGGTACACAGTCCGGTGATTTAAATGGCTCGGTCGTGCGAAGCTCCACGAGAAGTCCGCGAAAGGGGGAAAGGGGAGGGAAGAAAAGAAGAGAAAGGGGACAATTTAAAGAAAGATGGTCGCAGCTGGCAAGAGAGATCGTGAAAGGGAGAAAGCGAAGCGGAGGTAATGTCCATGCAACTCGGAGGACTCGTTGCCGTAACGGGGCTATCACTCCCTCCCACTTCTTTCTCACGGGTACCAATAATTACTCTCATTATCGGAGTATCGATATGGCCATTATCGCATCTGCCCCGGCGTTATTGAGTGCCAAGCAACGATACCCACCGCACGTATCCGGCGTCCAGACTTTTGTTATTCCAGTCTCCCGTTTCGCCGCTCCTTTGCCGGGGAGCGCATCGATAGTCGCGACCTGGCGATAAATCGTCCTCCGGCTGGTGATAGTGCGCTATCGCTAATGCATATTGCAGACTATCGGTAGCACCACTGCCGGAGATCACAATAATCATCCGCGCTTTCTGTCCATCAAGGTTGCACGCGATATAATTTGCCCTTCCGTAACCCGCCGACCGTTGACAGGGAACCGACGCTATTGCGCATCAACTATCAACGTGGCCATCGATAACGCGGCCAATTACCCCCTTCTTGGAGTGTCAACGAAGCTCATACCATGTAGTCTCTCGGGTTCAAATCCCGCTCAGGAGAGATTTTTCGGTGTCCAAGGCAGACTCTGCCTTAGACACCGAATTTCGCCTCGATCTCGACTAGGCGTCTAAACGGGGGTGTCTACTTTTTTTTTTCTTCTGAATCTTTTTCACCCGCACTTTGGTTATTATTCATGGTTTCAATTTCTCGGCAACCTTATCTCAGGACATGGAGCGCTTCCTCGAACTTTTTCGCAAATTGTGTCGGTCATAGCATGTATATATTAGAAGTTCTTCCTTCGACACGGGCCTTCGATAGCCCAGCGGTTACGCTCACCGCTCATACCGTGTAGTCTCTCAGGTTCAAATCCCGCTCAGGAGAGATTTTTCGGTGTCTAAGGCAGGGTCTTCCTGATAGCCTTACTTGACGAGTCCACACAGGCAGACCCGGGACGAAATACAACAAACAGGGCACACACTACCATCTCTCCACACACCAGTGCCAAAGCGTCAAACATTCGCGACAAGTTGAGAGAGAAAAGACCTTAGGAGGGCACATCTGAGAGAGGGCATTCCGCTAGCAGGATTTTGGGCTCCGAAGAGGCAATCTCTCCGTCTAAGGTGGAGGGGAACAGGCCCCCGGCAATTAAGAATCGGTCTCTCTCGATGAAAATTAAACCGTGACCAGAATCCCAAATGAAACGTCGAAACATTGACTGACCTTGTATTTTAAACCTGTCCAAATTAAGACACTTGGCAGAGACTTGCAGCAAATACATTTTTTGGCATGAGCATGGCCGGGAATATGTTCTCAAATGTTTTGATAAAGGATTCAAAAGATCGTTAAAGACGAAAAAAGTCCCCTTGTATCATTGCCAACAACGCAGGTCCCATCGAGTTCTTAAATCTTGACGACAGGAACGAGCGATCAGGCATTTGTCACCGATCTCGTTGAACAGCGTTCGTTCCTCCGTGTATAAGAAAAACATCTATCGCGGTTAACTCGATGTTAATCGCTTCAACTCGGCGGGACATTGGAAAACTTACTTCGCCTGACTGCTTATCGAAATGACGTCAAGCCGTGTCGGCAGAACTGGGTAAATCCCTTCCAACGTTCTCCGCGACCCTCCCCCGTCGCAAAACCGAGCAATCGTTGGCGATAATCTCGCGACAGATATCCGTCGTCCCCGATAGGTTCCGAGAGTTAATACCAACACTAAAAGCTCGATACACACACACCCACCCTGGAGCGTTTCTCAATACGCGCGCAACATATCGTTCCTTCTTCTCTCGTTATCTCCGTTACACAAAGTATCGGCAATTCATACTTAAACCTCATTATATGCCCTCGGCGGCCGTTATCGTTCCTTCGCGTTATATTGTTTCAACTAAAAGTACAGTCGATAATGCGGGCAATTAGCCTCGTCGCCGCCGCCGAGCGTGGAGCCGGCGCTGTCGCTCGCGGGGACGAGCGATAAGGGAAAGACTCTCGAAAGGCATTAAACGTAGCAGAAAGCGCGTCCAGAAATAGAGAGGACGTGTCCGCTGCCAAGCGGGCGGCCGAACGGAACGGGCCATCGGCAATGCGCGTCGCCGCCGCCGCCGCGACTGCGGCGACCGCGCCGACAGTGGCGCCCTCGTTGAGTCTCGCGCGCGACGTTCGGCTTCGCGCATGCGCCAAACGTGCGCCGATATTCCTGTCGCGCCACTCCGGAAAGTGTCGAGACCGGTTTATGCTAAATCGGTACTTAACACTTAAGGACCTGCGCGCGGATTCTATGTAATCGCGCAACGGCACGTTATCTCCGAACGACGTGCCGCTTCCCTCCGATCAGCCCGTGAATACGCCACTCCGTTAAGGTGAAGTGAAACCCCCTTCAAATTAGTCGATTCGAATACAACACTTTTTTTTTAAGGGTATTAAACCAAACTGTCCGAAACTTTGACACATCACTCCTGATCGTCTAAGAATTGTCCTGACACATTCAAAATTTGGATTTTTAAAAAAAATTTGTTAATTCAGCCCAGACTAGAACCAAAATGGCGTCCAGCTCTCATATTTTGATCGATATACAACTATCGAAGGCTCTGATATGAGAATCGAAAGGGTCAGGACAATTTTACGACAATTTAGGACACTTTGGTAATCGATAAACTCGCATTTGAACGGGATAAGGGCAAAATAAGTATTGTATGCGCTTCTACGCTAAAACGATAGTAAAGGGAAAATTTAATTGATCTGGAAATCACAGATGGCGCAGGGGGTCCCTCTGCAGTCGATTAGGGCCCCAGAAAGCATGAATCCAGAGGATTTCTGGAGTTTTGCTTCGATTTCTTGATATTTATTGTACGAAAACGACAGGTGGAGTATGCCATTTGGTACAATACCAATATGATTCGACACAGCTGTCAATATAAAAACGAACGTCGGCAACGTAGGCATTTAGAAAAATCTTTATTGACGTCGATCAAGTCCCTCGAAGTGTTTCACCTTCACCTTAATGTAATCCCGAAGATCTTTTCTTTTTTAGTTGTTCCCGCTTCCGCGAGAGCGCGCCGCCTGAAACGTTTTCGGCACCGCGCCGAGAAAAGCGTCAACGCGAAGTCCCGGAAGATGGGGATGGGACAAATTCTGAAAAGATACAGAGTGATGCAAAGTGCAGATCGAGGTTTCTGGGGTTTCCTCCTAAAAAATATACCAGTCGACGTGACATTCTTTATCCCGTGACTGGGAAAGGAAACGAGAAAGTGCGGGTTTCTCCCTGAAGCGTATGATTACCCAGAATTTGCATGCGCCCCGTAAACGCGAAACGGTATTACACTTACACGAATTTATGGCTTGATGGCACGAAATGTATCTCTTCTAGAAGTGTGGGTACACAATGTAATGCGAACAGTGGTTAAAAGTTTTTGGTCCATGGTAATTCGCAACTTCCCCAAGCAAAAAGGCCTAGGGTAAGTGAAACGTGTCGAATCCAGGGAGCAACGGGCACAACCGGACTCCATAGGTTTGGAACATTATGTAAGCAGCCGTTTTATTTAGCGGTCTATAATTAACCACGCTTTAATATTTTATTCCGAAAGTCGAGCAAAGCAGCGCGCTCGGAGAGCCCTACGATAAATCCCTCACATTTCTCTCAAATTCGCAGAATCGAGCACCATAAATTCGGTAAGATCGAAAACATCCGCTAAATCGCCGAAAACGCCAATCGTCTTCCCTTCGTTCCCCTCCTCCCACCCCATTTCCGGTCGAGAATAGAAAAGTCAATATTGTGGGGGTGTGGGTGTATCGAGGGGGGTTGGTTCGAAAAGGAGCTTGCTGACTCTTTGGGGCCTAGGAGCGGCGATGGGGCGTAGAAGTGAAACGAGGCCCAGAAACTGGCACGGATACTTTATTTCGGATAGGACTTCGTAAATCCTAACCAACATTGTCGGAAGTCCATATAAAAGTCCAAATCTGCGCAGCTCCTCTTATGGCGAGTACGACACTGACTCTCCCCGCTATCCGAAAGGTAGCTCGCATCCGCCTATACATTGGTGTACCCAGATTCCCAAATCTACTACAATATCATTAAAATATCGCCAAACCCTTTCGTTACCTTGGACGAGATATCTCGCGACCCAGTACTGGCCGATTAACCCTTTCGTTACCTTGGACGAGATATCTCGCGACCCAATACTGGCCGATTAACGCTTTTGACGAGATATCTCGCGACCCAATACTGGCCGATCAACGCTTTCGACGAGGTATCTCGCGACCCGGTAGTAGCCGATCAACGCTTTTGACGAGATATCTCGCGACCCAATACTGGCCGATCAACGCTTTCGACGAGGTATCTCGCGACCCAGTAGTAGCCGATCAACGCTTTTGACGAGATATCTCGCGACCCGGTAGTAGCCGATCAACGCTTTTGACGAGATATCTCGCGATCCGGTAGTAGCGGATTAACGCTTTTCACGATAATCTAGCTTTCTAGCACCAATATTTTGACATTCTAGATGAATACATTTTCCGCTACTACCGGATCGCGAGATATCTCGTCAAAAGCGTTGATCGGCTACTACCGGGTCGCGAGATATCTCGTCCAAGGTAACGAAAGGGTTAATCAGAATTCACCGAATCTTGGACGAATTCCTCCGATCCACCGCTCTTCGTGATATCCCCCTCATATCCCCGTTTCTTTCCTTATCGAGACCTCGCTCTCGAAGCATACCCGCGAGAGGTTCAAGCACGAGGTCGGTTCATTTGAATCGAAATTTGGAAAAACGGTTCAATCGTTACTCTCGTCCCTGCCTCCCCGTGTTCGCAAACCCCTCCTACCACCCCATTCCCAGTCGGGAATAGAAACGCCAATATCATTAAAATATCGCCAAACCCTTTTAATCAGAAATCACCGAATCTTGGACGAATACCTCCGATCCACCGCTCTTCGCGATATCCCCCTCATATCCCCGTTTCTTTCCTTATCGAGACCTCGCTCTCGAAGCATACCCGCGAGAGGTTCAAGCACGAGGTCGGTTCATTTGAATCGAAATTTGGAAAAACGGTTCAATCGTTACTCTCGTCCCTGCCTCCCCGTGTTCGCAAACCCCTCCTACCACCCCATTCCCAGTCGGGAATAGAAACGCCAATATCATTAAAATATCGCCAAACCCTTTTAATCAGAAATCACCGAATCTTGGACGAATACCTCCGATCCACCGCTCTTCGCGATATCCCCCTCATATCCCCGTTTCTTTCCTTATCGAGACCTCGCTCTCGAAGCATACCCGCGAGAGGTTCAAACACGAGGTCGGTTCATTTGAATCGAAATTTGGAAAAACGGTTCAATCGTTACTCTCGTCCCTGCCTCCCCGTGTTCGCAAACCCCTCCTACCACCCCATTCCCAGTCGGGAATAGAAACGCCAATATCATTAAAATATCGCCAAACCCTTTTAATCAGAAATCACCGAATCTTGGACGAATACCTCCGATCCACCGCTCTTCGCGATATCCCCCTCATATCCCCGTTTCTTTCCTTATCGAGACCTCGCTCTCGAAGCATACCCGCGAGAGGTTCAAACACGAGGTCGGTTCATTTGAATCGAAATTTGGAAAAACGGTTCAATCGTTACTCTCGTCCCTGCCTCCCCGTGTTCGCAAACCCCTCCTACCACCCCATTCCCGGTCGGGAATAGAAACGTCAACATCATTAAAATATCGCCAAACCCTTTTAATCAGAAATCACCAAATTTTAGACGAATCCCTCCGATCCACCGCTCTTCGCGATATCCCCCTCATATCCCCGTTTCTTTCCTTATCGAGACCTCGCTCTCGAAGCATACCCGCGAGAGGTTCAAGCACGAGGTCGGTTCATTTGAATCGAAATTTGGAAAAACGGTTCAAGCGTTACCCTCGTCCCTGCCTCCCCGTGTTCGCAAACTAGCGCGCTCCGCAACCAGAAGGAATCTCGTCGGTTGGAGTCGGATCGTCGCCAGGAGTTTCTGGACTATCTCGAGGAGGATATTGCGCGCGATCCGCGTATGCAAATGCGAGGGCGCGCGGCCGTGGCACGGGCGAGCACGCGCGAGTACACGCGAGCATACGTGCCGCGTACGTGTATCGAATCGAGACTCGGGCTTAGTTCGGTCGCTCTCGTCAGCGAGAAGCGCGAGGAGCGAGAGGAAGAGAGAGATAGAGAGGGAGGGACGAAGGAAGAGAGCGCGGGGGCGAGAAAAGGCGAGAGAGCGAGAAAGAGGGAGAGGAAAAGGAGCGAGGGAGTGAGCTGTCGCGTTTATTTTGAGCCCACGAAGGCTAAATGGCGGATTGCGCGGCCACGAATTCCCGCTGATTCGTCGCCCGTGAGCGCCTCTCTGCCCTCGACGCGGTTTCCTCACCTTCTGTTATCTCCATCCTCCTCGTTCGGTGCCCGCTCCCTCTCTTGTCCCTTTCGCCGGGTCCTCCTTCGCTTTCCGAAAACCCTCCGACCGGCGTTTTCCGCGGAGCGACGATTCCGCGAACGAATCCGACCGTCTACTTTCCTCCGCGCAAAACTTTTTTGCTTTTTTTTTTCCGTTTTTTTCGTTTTGAGCCGTTGCTTTTTCGTTGAGCCTTTGCTTTTTGATCCGTTTTTTTCGTTTTGAGCCGCGCAAACGTCAGAGCTATCAGCGACCGTATGACTACGGTCGTTTGGACAGGTTGCTTCGCTTCTTCTGTTTTATCATTCATTTGTTTAACGTATCAGTAATTTGAGGAATATCAGTCTCGAAATGAGGAAGATTTGTCGGACACTCCGTAGACGATCTGCGGCTAGGGCAGTGGGACAATTTTCACATTCTGGAGCAGAACTTTCCCCGAATTCGGAAAGTCGCTCTTAAGGTGAAGTGAAACACGTCGAGGAACTTGATCGACGTCGATAAAGATTTTTCTAAATGCCTACGTTGCCGACGTTCGTTTTTATATTGACAGCTGGGTCGAATTGTATTGGGTATTGTTCCAAATGGCATACTCCACCTGTCGTTTTCGTACAATAATGATAAAGAAATCGAAGTAAAACCCCAGAAATCCTCTGGATTCATGCTTTCTGGGGCCCTAATTGACTGCAGAGGGACCCCATGCGCCATCTGTGATTTACAGGTCAATTAAATTTTCATTCCGAGACCTCGTGTTCCCATCGTTTTAGCATAGAAGCGCATACAACACTTTTTTGCCTTTATCCCGTTCAAATGCGAGTTTATCGATTACCAGAGTGTCCTAAATTGTCGTAAAATTGTCCTGACCCTTTCGATTCTCATATCAGAGCCTTTGATAATTGTATATTGATCGAAATATAAGAGCTGAACGCCATTTTGGTTCTGTTCTGGGTTGAGTTAAACAATTTTTTTTTTAAATCCAAATTTTGAATATGTCAGGACAATTCTTATATGACCAGGAGTGATGTGTCAAAGTTTCGGACAGTTTGGTCTAATACCCTTAAAAGAAAAAGTGTTGTATTCGAATCGCCTGATTTGAGGGGGGTTTCACTTCACCTTAATTCCAAAGAATAGTGGGAAAAAAATGTTAAATATCGAACATTTTGCAGAAGGGATGCGTAAAAATGAGTCCATTAGCCACGTAAACATGTTTTTGAGTAACGTCGAATTAAACTAAAACCGATCCAATAATTGGACATGGTTCAAGCACAGGAGTTAAATGCCAAGTAAACAAATATTAAAAATGAGAAACATCAAGATATCAAGATGTCTCCGATCGGGCTCCGATTCGGCTATAGGTATTCCGTACGACTATCGCGTTTCATTTAATTTTCCACATTTAACGTTATTCAATTCAGAGAGTACACCGTACTAGAGTTTATGCACAAAGAGGTATATTAATTCCCCAATACTTCCCAAGGTAGTGGAGATTCTCGGCGCGAGTCCATCCAGCTCGATAACACGGTTAGAATCGACACTTGGCGCCAGTCGTATCTTAATAGCGATGAATCTCTCGCGAGCGAGATATCGATTCCTCGACTCGAGTCTATCTTTTTACAAGTAGCCATCCGTCCTCGAGGAGCTCATGCCCAACGAGACGTCATTTCCTAGAACGCCATGTCGGCGCAAATCTTTAAGATGATATGAAAGGGTCATTATATACATATACATATACATATACATATACATATA
>NW_019394450.1:0-112079 GCF_000612105.2 Orussus abietinus
CAAGAGTCGAAGAGGCTATATGCCGAAGCGGCCCCTTAAGAAGAGGGCAACTATGATGGCCTTCCGTTCTTTCGAACGGACAGCCATCTATTTCTAGGCCACGTTGTCCCTCCTATTGTTTTGTACGTCATTTTGTCAGGATTGACAGGGAAGAGACGGCGAACAATCATTTTGTCTGTATTTTGTCCAGTCTGTATATAAATGGATTTTTGCATACTCTTTGATATGATTAATACCAATTCAGTAAATTTAGCGACATCCATGTACCATTCATATTCTTCACTTTTAGTGACTTATTCGCTGTCTAATTCCAGACTTCCTGGGTGCTTTTGATTGTTCTATTTTGCGTGTCCTTTTGTGCCCCTTTACAGGTTTAGGTGGACCGCTTGACAAGATCCATTTTTTCTTCATTCATCATTTTCAAGTTCATCGCCGCAGGGTTTGCTGGATTTGGTGGTAAAAGGTATTAAGACATATTAAAGGATTTTTTGCTATCACAGAGATGAGTTGGGAGAGTGCTGACGGGCAGGATCGCGCGATTGCACACTTGCTACCTGATACCCCTCAGTGGCGGTCCAATTCTGAGATGAGTTAGGAGCAGAGATGAGTAGGATCCCTGAGTTGGGCCGCCACTGGCGGGTATCAGGTGGCAAATGCGTGAGCCGCCCACATTCTCTACCGGAGGCAGCATAGAAGGCGATCACTCGATGCAGTTCGTGAGTAATCCCTCAACTCATCCCTGGTTATTACAATCACCGTAAGATTAATAAGTTAGAAGAAATACGTTCTTTGTTTAATGTTTACATACCGTAAAGAAACTAACATAATGAGGTACGGTTATTGCTTGAATTGCATTATTTCCTGACATAATATTTACGTTTAAAATCTACGTTAGAAATTAATCCTTGTAGTGAGGTTGCCGTCGATGGCTCTGTAAGCATAGATTCATAGTTTTGAGAGAATGGTTGTATAACTTCCTGTGGTCTAACTTATCTATGGATAAACTCAGTGAAACTCAGTTTAAATTTTTAGTTTGAATGAATGTATAAAGTCTTCTTTCGCGAAAAACGCTAAAGTATAGAGGTATTATGCGTTACTGAAATGGTAGTCTGATTATTTAACACCAAGGAATCGTTACATTTGTCGGAATATTGTACTGAGCGATGACCTAACCTCTTGAAAGAGTCCGATCAACTGACGATTGACAGAAGATGGTTATATACGGCGTTTATATAGTGTCAAAATCTGGAGGTTTGATCTTTAATCACGATCATAATGTTCCAAAAGTGGAGCATGAAAAACAGTTCACATATCCTTTGGACATCAAATTAACTTACGAGAACAAAAAAATTGTCGTAGCATTTGGACAAAAGGATGGTATTAATGGTAAGAATGATTCTACATCTTATTTATTGTTTATTACAAGAAAGTTATATTAAATCACAGAATGACCTCTTTTAAACGATGAATGTAATAGATTTTATTTTGGTCTTCGATATGCTAGAATCATATTACCATATATGCAATATTCAATGCGTTATTTGCCATGTAACCATCAATTGATCAATTGGAGAAGGTAAGACTAGTCCCAAAGCATCCGGTGTGTGGTAGGCAATCAATGTGTCAATACATTCACATATGCTATTTGGTACCTGATTTATATTTTCAATATATATTTGTTATCAATGTTTATATTAACCTTTAGTGCTCCGCTAGTTTCGTGACATTATGATGAATATCCCCGTAGCGGAGCCAACAGAGCTCTAAAGGTTAAATAGCTGTTTGAGATATTAAATACTCAATTACGATGTGTTACATTACACGGAGAGTGAGACATTTTATTTAGGACTAGATTAAGGAACCAGTTTAAAATTTGTTACATACAAGTGTGTTTTTTTAAACTTCACTGCACAGTTTCTCGAAGCATTATAACTTTTTTTTTCTATTATATGTAAATAAGGTTAATTTTAAAAAGTTCTTTTTTCGTAGTCTGTCTTTTCTGTGGTGCATATAAAAGTTATACCTTAATATCCCTGAAGAGTTTTTGGTAGGATTAATCACTGCTTTCCATAGTTCAGGTGGTTCAGGTATTCATTGTTATTAGTAGCTTCCTTTTTTTTCAGTGGGTCATGCATTAACAGCGGTCAACGGTAGCTCGGTAACTGGACGGGAGCTTGACGATGGTAGGGATGTTTTGGAGATGTTGGAGCGACCAGAAAACTTTCCAGTGAATTTAAAGTTCAGTAGGGCAAAAATGACCACCAATGAGAAAATCTTTCTTGCTTCTATGTTCTATCCCTTATTTGCTATTGCTAGTCAATTGAGTCCCGAACCTCGATGTTCAGGAATCGAAGTATTGGAAGCAGACACATTTCGTTTATATTGTTATCAGACATTAACTGGTGTTAAGTTCATGATAGTAGCGGAACCATCACAGCCAGGGATGGAGATACTATCCAAGAGGGTTTATGAACTTTATGCTGATTATGCTTTAAAAAATCCGTTTTATTCTTTAGAGATGCCTATTCGATGTGAACTTTTCGAAACTAACTTGCAAAATCTCTTGGAAACTGTAGAGAAGTCTGGTATAAGCAATGTTTAACGATAAACTGAGAAATTGAGTAGAAGCGATGGCGTTTCTGTTACATTTCCAATTTTAAGGATACAAGAAAGCCTGTACATACGAATTTATTATCCAATATATGTACTTTAGATAATACATGTTATACTATTTCTTAGAATAAATTCTAAGATATGTAGGGAAATTATGCACTGGAAATACTAAATCTTCTTATGTCAAACATAAAGAACTGCGTAAGAAATCTGAATTACCTATTTCAAATGCAAGACTTTTTTTTGGATTAACCAGTTAGCTGTGTTTGACGAGTATACTCGTCATGAAAACACACGTTTCAAGTAGGTCGACACAGTTAACTGGTTAAGGTATTAAAACGAGAATAACTATGGCTGTACATTCTACATATCTTAGAATAAATTCTAAGTCGCGTTAAAATGTGTGCATGTCTAATCTCTCGCATAGAACAATTACGAGTTGCACTTATTATGTGAGAAACACGTGTTCAACTCTCAATTGCACAAGTTGTGTTTTTTAGCTAGTTTCAACAACTATATATCTTCAACGTTGAATATGTAGTATAGCAATGCATGTGATTAGATAATGCATTGGAAATACCACATTTTCTTATATCAAACATACATAACTGCATAAGGAATCTGAATTAGCTATTTCAAATGCAAGACATTTTTTGCATTACGGTATTAAAATGAGAATAACTATGGCTGTACATTCGGCATATCTTAGAATAAATTCATATAATAATAATAATAATAATAATAGGATATAAGAAAATGTAGCATTTCCATTATCTAATTACATGCATTGCTGTACTACATAGTGAACGTTGAAAATACGTGGTTGTTGAAACTAGCTAAAGAACACAACTTGTGCAATTAAGAGTTGAACACGTGTTTGTCACATAATAAGTGCAACTCATAATTATTCTATGCGAGAGATTAGACGTACACAAGACAGCTTACAAAACAACCAAACCAGTAATAAATTCTTAAATGTATAAATATCGAAATATTTGCATTGTTTTGCACATAATATGCTCAAGATTGCCTATCCCAAAATTACGGCACAACATTCCACGGTTTCTTTCCATCTCCTTCGCCAATCTGAAAATTCATAAAACAGTTATTAGTATTTTAAAACTTTAGTGCAAATCTAAATTTTATATTACGGCTTATCGTCGACATTACCTTTAGGGTCAAATCATCAACACATGCCATACGAATACGAGCTGCTGTTGCTGGTGCATCTAATCTAAAGTTTTTCGCAATATTCATTTCCTCGCGAGCAGCTTTAATGGCTTGTTTTATGGCAAAGAAAGCAGAGGAAGCTAAAAAGAGTGGCGGTTCACCGACAGCCTAGAATTGAATAGTTCCATTTATGTCATACTTCTTTTATCGTATATAGATACTGTGTAATCTAGGAAACATCGTAGAACTTTATTGTTTAGAGGATTCGTACCTTTGATGAATAGACAGCTCTTGGATTAGGAGCTCCTTTCAAAAGTGAGACATTAAATTCCCGAGGTATGTCCGCGAAACCAGGCAATTTATATGTCCCAGGGCCACGGCTATAAAGAATCCCAGTTGGCGAGTATATTAATTCTTCCAGAGTAAAAAGTCCGTATCCTTGAATGAAGCCTCCCTCTACTTGTCCAATGTCTAGGGCAGGATTCAGACTTTCTCCCAAATCCATGACAATGTCCGTTCTCAAGACCTGTATGATGAATTACATACAGTATAAACATAAATGCACAGTTGACATTAAGCGTTTATACAATTTTGCGTATTTATTAGCGTACTTTACTACAGCATTGCTGTATGTTCGTTTGTGCGAATGTAACGAAACATTAATCACGAGATTTCTAACATTTAATGGACAAATATCAGAACACTGTAAAAGATGTTTCCCCTAATTTGGGCTCGTAGATTTCAGAAATGTCAATTGTATTTGCCAAGAAATCTCCTGGAATTTCTATACAAGCCCATCAATTAAAAAATTGTATCTCAAGAGGTCCGAATTTCAAAATTTTGTCATAGCAGCGCAAATATTGGAACTTCAGAGTTCTCGATAGCGGTGACTTCGAGTTAACAAGCAGTTAATTTTTTTTCTTAACAATCTAACGGCTCGGACATTTCATCTTCCCTCGTATATTAATTAATCCCACGCAATCAACTGTCGTTGGTGACTGCTCTCATTTAATAACGTATTATAATTGAAATACGTTTCGATTTTACCTCATGATCTCCAGTTAGGCAATCGATCTCCACCTCCGTACACGCCACTCCAAACGTGAAGTAACTGAACGGATTCCCCGAGTTACTCTCCAATGAATATCCTATATTTGGAGTTCGGAAGTATCCAGTAGCGGAAAGACTAATTCTTTCGAAATATGCTTTCGAGATCCATTCTTCCCAAGTTCCGGTAGGGTTGCTATCGATGATGTTCTTCAGGCGAGCCATAATCGTGGTACACGCGTTCTGGTAATACAGAAAAGAACACATCGAGTGTTTATTCGATTTTAAGAGTGAAATTGTTCGATTAATTGATATGTTCAAAAAAATCGGCGTTCAGAGTTTGTAGGATTACCATAATAGCCATGCCGTTCATGTCAGACCCAACACTCGCAGCTGTTGCTGATGTATTTGGGACTTTGTCGGTTGCCGTTTCGCAAATATGGATCTTCTTTGGATCCACTTTCAAGACCCTGCTTGCGACCTTAGATTACGACAAATTAATCTATTTTATTAATATAATTAAAATGCTGATAATTTGTTATAATAGGCTGGTGGGGTGGTATAATGAGGAGTACGAGGCTAGGAGAGGCAGAACGAATGCCTCTTACGGGTTCGTGTTCTGATGTGTACCTAGATTTTTAGTTGCTCATGAAATCATCCGAGGCAACGATCGAGGCATTTTTGTAGATGTGAATTGTCCTACCTAGGATGATATGCCGAATCAACCCGAGAAATTTTCCGCACCCCAATTGTTCGTCAACATTTGTATGCTCGTTCCGCCTCGCCTTGTCTCGTACGCGTTCAAATGTGTACGTGTCTTTAAACTAATAAAAACAAAGTTGGATTTTTTTTTCGAATTTCTACCGCGGCGTATCATTAATATCGGGCTATTTAATTATTATGGGATTACTTGAATCATCTTTGTATGTAGGCCTTGTCCCATTTCGGTACCCCCGTGGCTAATTAACACAGAACCATCAGTGTACACGTGAACGAGTGCTCCAGCTTGATTTAAGAATGCTGCGGTGAACGAAATACCAAATTTTGTTGGCGTAACAGCAATGCCTCTTTTTCTGTATTTATGCTCCCTGAAAACATCATGACACTGTCAGTTCATAGTAAATTTCATATAAATAACATGTACTCTCGGTACCCACCAAGCACACTATGTTACAGCTACATAACACTGGAGTAACACGATATATAATGTTATTCAAAAGATACATTAATATCATATAACGTCAAATTATTACCGTTCAGTAACATTGTTACAAACTCGTTAACATTGCAGTCATATAATATTAACATAACATTTATCACGTTACCGATATGTTATGTATACGTTACATTATTCATTTTATAACAGTGTTATGTAGCTGCGGAGAGAATAGTAATACAAATCTTAGTTATATATTATATGTACGTTGCATTACATGTTTCAAATGTTATGTAACGGTTGTATTATTGTTGCGTAACCGTGTTTAGTGGGTATTGCCTTAAACCTTTTGTTGTACACCTACTTATTGAAGCGGCGAATGTTGGCCGCTCTTTCTTCGTAATTAGAGGAAAGAAGACATTCTTTCCAACAACGACCCAGAGTACAATACTCGAGCTTTTGATTGTAATAGGTAATATCGCCCTCTTGGTACAAATTTAATTCGGCTAACTGAAAGAAAATTTGTTTTACGATAAATACGCGTTGTAATTGGGATTGGAATTGAATGAATTGTACGGTACCTTGATTACGTCCATGTTGAGGTAATCAGCAATATCGTGGATGATGTTTTCAGCAGCAAACATTGCTTGTGGTGCGCCAAAACCTCGGAATCCGGTGTTTGATGGTAAATTAGTTTTGCAGACGTAACCGTAAATGTTGCACACGGGTACTTTGTATGAGTTCTCAAAATGAAGTATTGCACGTTCCATCACCTGCGCACAATACGTTGTTTGTTATATTCCGTTAAAATGGTTTTCTGGTGAAGTCTATTGTTGGTTGAAGATGTTTAGTTACGCACCGATCGCGAAAGATCCCGGGAATATCCTGCATTGTTGTAAATGTACATCTCAACAACTTGAATACGGCCGTCATTGTTGAAGCCTACTTTATATTTGCATAGAAATGGATGCCTGTTGCCGGAGATCATCATGTCTTCGTTTCTGTCCAACATGCACCGCACTGGTTGACGCAATCTGTAATGATAATTTTTCAAGGACACAAGACATGTTCAGAACATTAATTACACATTGTAATAATAGGTTTAGTTTCAGAGGATCATTTGAGTACGAATATAGTTTTGCAAAGGTGTTGCTGAATTTGTTACTACTTTAAGTGCATTAAGATGATTTGATGATTTTGTGTTAAATTAGATTATTCGGTCATTAAATCAAAGGTAATAGATTAATTTCTTTTGTCACACGAATCACTAAAATGTGCGAAAAAAAAAACAGTTTTTACGTGATATTACATTCTATATCAATTTAATCCTACGTTAAATTCAATTACCTATGAGCAGCTATCGCGACTGGCAACGTAATCAACATTCCACGAGATTCTTTTCCTCCGAATGCTCCACCTAATCGTTTAACGCGGATATTAATTCTATTGAACGGCACGTCGAGGACATGTGCAACCATCCTTTGAAAATCGGTAGGATGTTGGGCCGAGCAAAATAATTCCATTTCATCCTCCTCCTTCGGAATGGCGATGGAAGCTTGAGTCTCCAAGTAGAAATGTTCCTGTCCACCTGTTCGCGCTTCTCCTTCTATTACATGATCGCATTCTTTAAATGCCTTTTCTGCATCTCCTTTGGAGATTCGCAGAGGAGATCCAAAGAAGGAGTTCTCCTTAATGGCGTCCTGAACAGATTGGAACTCGATTATTTCCCTTATTTTTTGCGAAATAATTTATTATAAGATAATGAAGGAGAAGATAGTGTCACCTCTATGGTAATGATAGTAGGGGATAAATCTTCATATTCAACCTGGACCATTCTTGCCGCTTTTTGGGCGGTAGCTTGGTCCACTGCTACAATGGCTCCGATGTTTTGCCCGTGGCTGGTGACCTAGGAGTGTATTATTTTCAAAGACATGACTTATTTGGATGTTACACCATTACTTTTGTTTAAAAAAAGGGCATCTATTGAGGCACCTTATCTGAGTAAAATACAGGCTCGTCGTGGACCTCGGGACCGATCATAATCGTATGCTTGGGGACATCCTTCGCGTCGAAAAATGCTACAACTCCTTCGAGAGTCAATGCTTTCGACGGATCGACTTTTACAATCTTGGCATGTGCTCTCGTGGATAAAACTAAAGCTAGATATAATTCACCGACGACGTGCGGTATGTCGTCGCAATATACTGCTTCACCGGTGGCTTGCTTATAGGCGCTCGCATGAATCATTGTTCTACCGATCAAATCTTTAGGATCCTGATCCTTTGAAACCTGAAAATATTGAAACATTCGATATATATATTTTTTTCTTTTGTAAAAATTCAATCCTCAATTTTACCTAACGCTGTTAAAATTGACCAAGTTACTTTGGATCATTTTATGAAAATATTCTTACGGTTTATTCCGAAGTAATTTTGAATTGATAGCGTTCGATCTGTTCCACGCACATTTTGTTGAATTGTAAAATTGTATTTAATATGTAGGTTCTTAAGATGAAAATTAGTTCTTAAGTGTAGGTCAATGTAGCATTGTTTTGCATCGGTCCTTAATTGACATAAGGTATTAGAAGCGTACCACTTGAAAGTATTGCGAACTTTTTGGAGGCTTGTAATGGAAACCTTCGCCTGCAGTTTCTAACTTCTTCGGTAGAGAAATAATTCCAGGAACGTCGTTCAATAGTTGTTTCGTGATACGAATGAAACCTTTGAAGAATAGACTGGAAATGGATAAAATTGCAGATGTACAGATATGCATCTTTGATTTTACGGTGAATTATTTTTGTAGTTTTCTTTTCTACCTGTGAGTAAGCAAACGTCGATATAGAACCATGCCTCCAGGTGCATCACCGGACAGGGGAAGTTCCTTTAATAAGGAGTCGTACACCAATTCCAAAAGACTGTAGTCCCATTTTCTGAAAAAAATAAAATAAAAGAAGCAAGATTGAACAATTTTTTAAGCGCACTAGATATTATTCATTCGGAATATATTTTCTTTACGCACTTTCCAATAATGGTCTGGCAAGTTTTTCTTGCCAAAGTGGTAACGGGAGCCATCCCACCAAATGCCATGTGTACATCTTGAACAGTATTGGTTTTGGGTTTGAGAAATACGTTCAAAGCTAAATTTACAATCGCAATGTCGTCGTCTCGCCTTTTAGCTTGCTTGTATGCAACGAAATATTGGCCCTGTATTATATTAAATATGATATTAAATAAGAAGTTCCGGCGATCTTTGATTCAGTATTTTCATTAGCACACCCAGATAGACAAAGTGATGCAAAATTTGCTTCATAAAACATCATGAAATGAGTCATGAATGTGTTGCTTATGAATCCTCATTTGGAATTCATATCGGCAGTACGCAATGTCGAACCAAGAATACTTAAGTATGAAACAAAGTTATGTACATTCAATGTCTCAATGGTTGTACGTATTAAATAATATACATACGCAATAATTGTACGCATATGTACAGCTAAATTTATCTCACGCATTGCTGATAAACAATTGTAGCTCATATCTGAGCCGTGGCGTGACAAATTTACCAGAAAATTATTCTTCAAATTTATTGTGCAATGTGCGTACATATATTGCAGACATTTCATGTATCAAATGGTATGCAAATTCATTGTGAATCGATTTTCCACATCATGTGATCATGAATTTCTATCTGGGTACATTAAATCATCCTGTACCTCGACGGTGAACGGAATTTCGATGGATACTAATATTTCATCTGGTAAGACAACGTTTCTTCGATAACCCACGAAGAATGTATGATCCATCGGTACTGATCGGTTCCCTCTAGTTAGACTGAGTAAATTTAACGTAACACCGGCTGCCATGAAAATAGGATTTAAATCTGATATGGGACTCCCAGTCATTATATTCCCACCGACAGCCTGTGATAAAAAGAATGTATAATCACTCCAAGGAAAACGGTTGCACTTATACAAGAGAAATAATAAGATATTTGAATGTGCATTACCGCAACATTTCGCACTTGCTTTCCGGCAAACCAGTGTAGCATGTTTACAATTTCTGCGAAGATCTTCGTTCTAAATTCTGAAACACATAATCGTTGCATCTTTAATACACGATTATAAATAATAATTAAAATTCTCGGTTGATTTTAGTCCACAAACGGAACTTGAGTAATTCCGACCCAACGTCAACATCATAAATATATATAAAGAAAATGTAAAGCAAAAAAAAAGATTTTTTTTTCTTTATTTTTGTTTTTCGTTCCCACTATTAATTGCAATGACCTACGTAAGAATCTGGTAAAGTGTCAGATTATATACATAAAGTGCAAATTTATGACATGATATTCGGTAAAAATTGCCCAATTTTCGCTTAAGGGTTAATGATAATTGCCCTTACGAGGTTTCGTTTTCATTTGGATTCTGAGCGCTTCCTCCATTTCCACTAAAGTAACACCAGCTCCCACAATTAGTTTATTCGAGGTTTCGGTAATTTCACCCAATTCCTTTACTTGCGTTGGTTGTATCAATACAGGGTATTGGAAATGTTTGAACTTCACCTCCACTCCTGAAACATGGAAACATTACCAATTACGGCATTTGTCTTAGGGGTACAAAACTTATTGCTATGAGATTCCATTTTTTGTTTTAACTTACCAACTTCGGTATTACCAACTATGATCTTCGCGTCATTGTAGCGATGTTTAAGAACAAGCAAGTCGTACATGTCGATAGGTCTGTACCAAGTGACATTCTTTCCTTTAAATTCGAGATATTGCTCATCTAATTCAGAAGAAATCTGAAAGTGAAATCCTTCGTGTCAACGTTAATTGTATCCAACTTCTTTATTATTTCTTGTTCTTTGTTAATTATCAAAATCCGATTATTTAAGAATACAAGAAATTCGCTAACACTTAGTTTTGGAGGAAAGATTGGTTCTTGGGATGGATCGTATGGGCGAAATTCATTTGGATTAAACACTTCATCTGGTTCCGATGTAAACACTTTTTTAATGATTTCGCTTGATCCACGTTTCGTTTTGGAATCCTCAGGAGTATGTCCATTTCGAATCCTATAAAATGTACCAAATGCATTTCACAAAGTTGACGATGTCTTTTATTTATTTTGAAATCTTTGGATTTGTCAATAAACGAAAGCCGGATTATATTGAGTAGGAAAAATTAATTTTCAGGACTTTACGGTTTGGATTCCTTGGAATTCAGTAAATTCGTATGTTTCTCTGCTGCAAAATCATTTTTAGAACGAGCGTCAGCTAATCCACCATTTTTTACATCATTGCAGACTATTCCACTCGGTACACTGAAATAGATTCCAAAGTCAAAAAATAGCGACCTGGTGTCAATTTTGTTTAGTTGGAGACACCAATTTTCAAAATGAACCGTACGGTTTAGATTCGTTAGGACCTGTCGATGTAGTAATCGATGTAAAATCTTTTTTGCAACAATTATTACCCAATCCAGCCGCCTCTACGTCATTGAATATATCTCCATTTGTTCTCCTAGAAATAATAATAAACGGCGTTGAATGCAGGCATAACTTTATTCTAAATTCCACATTGATGAAAAGTCTGAATTTTCAGAATGCACTTATACCGTTTAGACATCTCAGAACTCAATGATATCATTTTCTCCGACCCGTAAGCATTTTTGCAACATGCGTTGCCTAATCCACAGGTCTTTGCATTTCCACAGCCGTTTTCACTGGCTAATCTGGATGAAACTTGGGATTGTTCCCATTCCTCGGTGAACGTCTTGAACCCTTCTATAATTGGCCGGTATCCCGTGCATCTGCACAAATTTCCTAAACCAATTGCGAGCAATTAGCGCCACGCTAGGAGGTAACACTAATAAAAATCGGAGCCTTAAATTAAATTATTTTCTTAGGTAGGCAATACCTTGAAAAGCGACCTCCAAATTTTCCATCGTAGGATTCGGTATGCTCCGAAGCAGTGCATACATTGACATTACGATTCCGGGGGTGCAAAAGCCACATTGGGACCCGTGAGATTTTGCTATCCTTTCTTGAACAGGATGAAGCTTTGTTCTTGTGCTTCCTATTCCTTCGACCGTTGTTACCGCGAGTCCGTGCATTGCGCAAACCGGCATCAGACATGCATTCACTGCCAAGTGACTATAAATGATATTTAATGACTGTATGTTCCCAGAACGCGTCTAATACATGCCGGACGGGTTTAAGTACGTTTTAAATTGTCCGTACCTTATTTTTCCAGTTTTTCGGTCGCACTTGGAGACCATAATGGTGCACGCACCGCAACCACCTTCTGCACATCCGAGCTTTGTACCACATAAGTGTACTGTATTTTGATCGTTAAGTGAACATAATGTATCAGTTGACTATATAATCGTTAATTCTGCATAAAGTTAACTATAACGTCATTGTACTAGTCTTATTCGAAATGTTCTAGGCCTATGTCTTTCAATGTTTTTACATTTGGAAGATATAAGCGGTGCTTACATTATGATCTACGAAAGATGCTCTTATGTCAGTGGAAGGTTGCAAATTGATTATGTCGTTATGAACGACTTGTAATTTAAATTCTGAGGGTGACAAAATTGGTAATAGTTCGAAATAAACTGTGGTACTATTTTTTTTTTCTTTTTTAACACAATGGAGATTTATTTCTTTTAAATCTAGAAATTGATGACGGATTTATGGCATTTAGGGTGGCTCTTATTGTAGTGGAGGGTTTAAGCGAATTTGTCTATTTTTTATCATTCGGAAGTGTAAGGAAATAGTTTAGAGAATCATATCTAAATTGTCTTATATAGTGGGAAAACATTTGACTTCGTGTTTTTTAAACTACCAGTATAGTTCTTATTTTCTGTCTGTCTTTCTAATGAATATCATCATTAGCTTGATAATAAACTCGTATGACTTCCTGATTGGACTTATTCGCAATTAGATTGAATTCAAAAGGATACGTTTGTTGCGAAGATAGTAAAGTAATGTCCATTCTGGATCTACCTTGTGGTCAACCACCTAACAACAAAGTAATCAATTAAAAATTGCAGATACTTAGTTATTTTCATTTCAATATATTCATTTTCAGTACCTCTCTTCCATTGACGTAGAAGACAAGCGTACCGACAGTTTTCTTATCGGGATGACTAATTCCATTATGAGTTTCCACGGCAAGCTCCATTTTTCTTCACGGACATTGTATAAGATAAAACATTGTTTAAAATGCAAAGTGGATGGCATAAAATATTGAAATTATTTTCTGAATCTTACGCAAAATATTTGCATGTTTTTATGCTTTATAAGATACCAAATGTACGTATTTGTATCAACATATATTTCCTATATTCCATGTGTTAAATGTTATAGAGTATTAGAATGTTACAAGATACAATACGATTGCGATTGTCGATAAACTTTTGGCCATGTTTACATGCTTGTGTCTTTATCCGGTTAATCGTTCCATTGTTATCAGTTGCACGTGTCTTTAGATGCCAACATTGGGAAATACATTTCAGTGATCCTGAGCGTAATATGCAATTGTAGCTCATGAATATATTCATGAAGTTATGCAAATACATGCTACGCAGTTGGATTTTCGAATTATTTAGTTACGCAATTGTAAGGATCCTTGGATAATGTCAGTCTATTTAGCCGCGACTATTTACTTCCTGTTAAGGTGATATGAATGTGTGACATATACATAACAAAAAGTCAAAATATTGATAAAACTTTTCTCCAAACTGGGTGCACCGAATTATCTGAAGCTTTAACACGTAATTATGGAGGCCCTAAGAATTAACGCGCTGCTCCTGCAATTTCTTTTTTCGTTTCTTTTCAATTTCTTTAAAAAAAAAAATGTGTACTTTTCTCGGACAAGAACCAAAAAAGGATTTTTTTTTATGAAAAATGAAATTTCACGGGCAACGCGTACTTCCTTAGAGCCTCCATAATCACGTGTAAAAGTTTTAAATAATTTGGTGCACTCAGTTTGGAGAAAACTTTTATAAATATTTTGACTTTTTGGTATGTATATATCATAGTTTTATATAACCTTAGTACGTTATAAACCATGTAACCTTGGTACGTTATAAACCATCTTATTTACATGAAAGGCGTAAACGAGACAATCAATTCCTTATAAACAATTTATAAAAAAAAAAAACTGATGTTTCCAGGAAAATCCGAGTACGTGTCCATTGATTTGGTAAATTTAAACTCGGTTTCTTTTCCGTATATTCTTTCGTATCGATGTCCTTTATAACTTACATCTAATTCTTAACTTTCCGAGAAATCACAGACTCCTTTTAATGAAAACTAATTTGGTACATGATTAAAATGAAAAGCGCAACTGATCGTGTGAAAAAAAAATGCACTTGATGCTTTTATATGTGGTTATATAAAAAATGATTATACAAAACATATTAAATAAAGTTAATACACAAACTGAAGATTAATGGAATGTATGCATTTTATGAATCGCCCCACAATATTTTTTCATGGAGTTTGTGAAGTAAATATTGTCCCAATAGAAATTATCCAGAGGAGTAAAAATATTAAGTTAAATTTTCGCGTCATCCCTTAAAACTTAATCTCACTTGTATTTATCTCACCCTCATACGGTCCAGATGAATCCAGGAATTAAAAATACTAAACTGTCACCTGTCACTGAATAAGTACTTTAAACAATTAATTTACACGCAAAAGGCGTGAAAATCGCAATCTATGGATCAATAGGGTCTATCGATACTGATTTATAGTCACACACTGAGCTAAGAAATAGAGCGAGGCGACAATTGCTCCACGGAGTCTTAAATGTCCTTCGATCTATATAAAAAGTGTTACAAAATAAAAGTGTAGACTTGTAAATCCACAAATGTCGGTATAATATATTCATGAATATTCAATATTTACGCTCAAGTGTGATACCTTCCGGGGCCGTCTAAGCAGGGGAGACAATTGTATCATGAGACGGCAACAAGGAGACAACTAGTTCAATAAGTGAACTTATTTTTGTAAACAAATGGGGAAGAGGGAAATTTATACAGTATACACAAAATCTCGAAATAGCTCGCTTGTAATCGATTTTTTATTAACAGAAGGTGGTGATTAATGGCATTTTGACAGCGTCAAAATCTGGAGACTTCACTTTTAATCATGACCAAATTGTTCCGATGAACTCTCCCAGTAAATCAGTTTTTTAAGCTTAAACAGTCAACCATACTATTACACAGGGGATTGGATTTAACGTTTTACTAACACTGCTGTCAGAGTTTCGTCTTTTTTCCTTTTTTGCTTTGCGGCATTGACTTCTATAGTCATAATCGAATTTCCATGGTTATTCGTTACTTCCCTTTGTTTAAGAGAGACTAATACTAATCAATGTATAGTAATGAAATGTAGTCCTGAATAATTGCTTTAAAAGTGTTAATCGTTCTTCTCTTTATTTATACTTTATGACATCAACTACTATAGTTGTACGTTTATGTTCATCGCCATTAATCGCTTTCTTTTGTTTAAGACAGCCATTAGTAGCAATCAATATTAAATATCAGTTTTTTGTCAGTGTATATTAAACTGTCAGCGAGTGAGTGTACAGACTATGAAATTATTTTATTAACTTTCGCGATTTAAACAGGTCATTAATATGCTTTAGACTATCTCTTATACATGATACAAGTAAAATCAACACAATTTCTTACCTATATTCATGGATTATACTGTACTAACTATGGAATGTTTAAGTCACACTTTGTTAATATTAGTTGGATATTACGTATTGTACAATTAAAAGCTGGTCGCGTTCTTATATCATATAACATGTTTAACGAATTACAATTAATTCAGGAAGAGAAGGTACGCACGTTTTAGCTCACTAAGGATAAATACAGATTTGCATGCGAGGAATAATTAAATATGCGGAAATCGCGTAATGTCGTTTGCAATTATACTCGCGAACTCCTATATAAAATTTATGGTACAATATTCCATGGTCGCTTTCCATCCCCTTCGCCGAGCTGAAAATTGACGAAACGAATGATAATATGTTAAATGCATTGGTGTAATTGCAAATTTTGTACTAATTGATATTACCTTCAGGGTTAAATCGTCAACACACGCCATTCGGATACGAGCTGCCGTAGCTGGTGAATCCAATCTAAAGTTTTTCGTAACCTTCATTTCCTCACGAGCAGCTTTAATCGCCTGTTTTATGGCGAAGAAAGCAGAGGAAGCTAAAAAGAGAGGCGGTTCTCCGACGGCCTAAAATTAACAGATTATTAGATACATATTGTTTACCCGACATGAGGACGCTCTATCAAATACTATCTTGTATTGGTTGTCGGTACCTTTGACGAGTAAACAGCCCTTGGATTAGGAGCCCCCTTTAAAAGCGAGACGTTAAATTCTTGAGGTATATCCGTAAAACCAGGCAATTTATATGCCCCAGGACCACGACTGTAAAGAATCCCAGTTGGAGAGTATATCAGTTCCTCTAATGTAAAAAGACCATATCCTTGAATGAAGCCGCCCTCCACTTGTCCAATGTCTATTGCAGGATTCAGACTTTCCCCCAAATCCATGACAATATCCGTTCTCAAGACCTGTGAAATGGATTACGCATGTACATAAATGGATAATTGAGTTATTGACAAATATTGTACTGTATCATTAAATTATCTATTGTTGTAGTATTAATGGTAATATGGTAATGTTATAATACGAGACTACCTTAATTCTATAACTATTATATCATGATATGCCTGTGCATAACAATTATATAACAGTTATACATTAAAAAATGTAACGTGTTACCGATATGTAATGTGTATGTTACATAATTCGTTTTATAACAATGTTATGTTGCTGTTATGGAGCTGTGTTTGGTGGATATATAATGGCAATAATCAATTATCATGCGGTATTATTACATTATATATNATTATAATAGAGATAAATTGCGAGTTTACCTCGTGATCTCCGGTAAGACAATCAATTTCCACTTCCGTACATGCCACTCCATATGTGAAGTAATTGAATGGCTTTCCCGAATTGGTATCAAAAGAGTATCCTATATCTGGAGTTCGGTAATATCCGGTAGCGGAGAGACTGATTCTTTCGAAATATGCCTTCGATATCCATTCTTCCCATTTGCCCTTCGGATTGCTATCGACGATATGTTTTATGCGATCCATTATTGTGTTGCATGCATTCTATATAACCGGAAAAGAACATGTCGCGTATAATTCACTTTCATATAAAAAAAAAAAAAACTGAATAGACTTTGTAGGATTACCATTACAGCCATGCCGTTCAGATCGGAACCAGCACTCGCAGCTGTTGCTGATGTGTTTGGAACTTTATCAGTTGCAGTCTCACTGATATGGATTTTGTTAGGATCAACTCTTAGGATTCTGCTCGCGACCTTGAAAGATGGCGAATAAATTATTTTGAAATATTAATAAGTACATATAAATGACACTATACGTTACTTGAATCATCTTTGTGTGCAAGCCTTGGCCCATTTCGGTGCCGCCGTGACTAATTAATACCGAACCATCGGTGTATATGTGGACGAGTGCTCCGGCTTGATTTAGGAATAAAGCGGTGAACGCAATGCCGAATTTTGTTGGAACAATTGCTATGCCTCTTTTCCGGTATCTATGCTCTCTGGAAATAGTGTTATGCTGTCAGTACATAGTATATTACAACTAAGATGAAGTGAAACCCCTCTCGAATCAGTCGACTCGAATAAGACACTTCTTTTTTAAGAGTATTGGATCGAACTGTTCGACACTGACATGTCACTTAAAAATTGTCCTGACACTTTATAAATTTGGATTTTCGAAAAAAAGATTGGTTAACTTAGCCTAGACCAGAACTAAAACGGCGTCGAGCTCTCATATTTCGATCGATATACAAGTATTGAAGGCTCTGATATAAGAAACGAAGGTGTCAGGACAATTGTTAAACAATGTAGAAGACTCTGGTAATGGACAAACTCGCATTTGAACGGGATAAATGTAAAAAAGTGTCTCATGCCCTTCTGTGCTAAATCGAAGGTAACACGAGGTCTCGGAGAGAAAATTTAGTTGAAACTAAAATCACAGATGGCACAGGGTGGCAGTCTACAGTCAATTGGGGCATCAAAAACCGAGAATCCGAGAGATTTCTGGAGTTTTACTTCGATTTCTTTATAAATATTGTATGGAAACGACATATGGAGTATGTCATTTAGTACAATACCCAACATAATTCGACACAGCTATCGATATAAATACGAATGTCGGCAACGTAGGTATTGAGAAGAATCTTGTTTACCGACGTCGATCAAATTTCTCGACGGTTTCGCTCTACCTTAGATAACAAGTACTCTCTGTATCGTCTAAAACCAGTTGTAGTGTACTTACTTATTGAAGCGGCGAATATTGGCTAATCTTTCCTCGTAATTCGAGGAAACAAGACATTGCTTCCAACAACGCTCCAATGTACAGTGTTCGAGCTTTTGATTGTAATGGGTCAAATCACCCTCTTTGTACAGATTTAATTCAGATACCTGTAACATGTTCTCGTTACAGTCATTTATGTTTACAGTTTAATGTGAGAAGTCATGACGTTTCAAGTTATCTTAATTGGTACCTTTGTTACGTCCATGTTGAGGTAATCAGCTATATCGTGAACGATATTCTCAGCCGCGAACATTCCTTGAGGTCCGCCAAAACCCCGAAATGCAGTATTCGATGGTAAATTAGTTTTACACATGTAACCGTAAACGTTGGACACGGGCACTTTGTAAGCGTTTTCAAAGTGAAACATGGCACGTTCCAACACCTGCATGTAATTGATTAATTTTATGTAACGTTATAATGAGTTTATCGTCAGTTTTAATGTTCATCGAAGATGTTCGCTACTCACCGATCGCGAAAGGTCGAGGGAATATCCTGCATTATTGTAAATATGTATTTCAACTACTTGGATACGACCGTCATTGTTGAAACCTGCTTTATATTTAAACATAAATGGATGCCTGGTACCAGAGATCATCATGTCCTCGTCTCTGTCCAACATACAACGGACTGGTCTGCGCAATCTGCAGTAATAATTTTACAAAGATATATAAAATATCCTCATTAAATGATGAATATAATTACGATTATATTTCAATTAAATTCTGTGGTACCAGGTGATCAATAATATGATTCCCTCTGAATGACGTTGACTCTCTTCGTGGATAATTCCCATTTAAGGGGTACATCATAAACAATGTGCAGGCTAAAACGCAATTATTCCGTACATGCTGTTAATATCGAAGGTACGTAAGGAAATAAATTCATATTCCTTTCTGAATGATTTACCGACGTCGATTAACACGTTGGCCACTTTGGCGGCCAACGTGTTAAAAAAGCAGTTAAGGCGTGAATAACATTAAACAATTGTTGAATATACTTACTATAGCCATTAAATTCGCTTACCTATGTGCGGCTATAGCCACTGGCAATGCAATCAAAATTCCTCGGGATTCTTTCCCTCCGAAACCACCACCTAATCGTTTAACGCGAACGTTAATCCTATTAATCGGCACGTCGAGGACATAGGCTACCAATTTTTGGACTTCGCTAGGATGTTGAGTCGAGCAGGTCAATTCAATTTCGTGTTCTTCCTTCGGGACGGCAATCGAGGCATGAGTCTCTAGGTAAAAATGTTCCTGTCCCCCCATTCGCACTTCCTTTTCTATTATATGATCGCATTCCTTGAACGCCTTTTCTGCATCGCCTTTGACTATCCGAACAGGGCATCCGGGGAAGAAAGAGTTCTCCTTAATGGCGTCCTGAAGAAACGGGAACACGATAGATGTCACTGGGTCTTACAAGCTGTTACATTAAACAATTGTTTAAAAGAGTACCACCTCTATCGAAATGATTATAGGAGATATGTCTTCGTATTCGACGTGGACCATTCTCGCCGCTTTTTGGGCGGTGACTTGATCCACGGCTACGATCGCTCCAATATTCTGCCCGTGGCTGGTGACCTAGAAGTTCGACGTTAAAAAGGATTGAACTCACTTGAACGTTACAAGAGATACGAAGTTCTGTTATAGGAATTATGGCATTTGCTTTGGTACCTTGTCCGAATAGAATACCGGCTCGTCGTGAGCCACAGGACCGACCATCATTTTGTCTTTTGGTACATCCTTCGCGTCGAAAAATGCCACTACCCCTTCGAGGGCCAAAGCTTTAGATGGGTCGATTTTTATAATCTTGGCGTGTGCTCGCGTGGATAAAACTAATGCTAGATATAATTCACCGACGACGTGTGGGATGTCGTCGCAATATACTGCCTCGCCGGTGACTTGCTTATAGGCGCTTGCGTGGACTATCGTTCTACCGATCAAATCTTTTGGATCTTGATCTTCTGAAACCTTTAAATATTGAAACGTTCAATCTTTAAGGTGATATGAAAGTGGTGTCTAAGGGGTTTGGTTTGTATGAAATTTTTCTCTGTATTAGGTGTACCGAATCGATAGAGTTTTACCGATTAAATATCGGTCTACCGATCAAATCTTTTAGATCTTGATCTTCTGACACCTTTAAATATTGAAATGTTCAATCTTTAAGGTGATATGAAAGTAGCGTCTAAGGGGTCTCGTTTGTATGAAACGTACTAGGTGTAGTCTGTACTAGGTGTACCGAATCGTTTAAGTTTTTACCACGTGCAAATGAAGGTCCCAAGAAAGGTCCCGACACTCAAATTTAATTTTAAAAACTGTTATAAATATTTCCTTAATTTTGTATTTAAAAAATGAAATTTTATGGGGGTCAAAACTTTACTTAGGGCCTCCATATTCGTTAGTTAATACGATAAATCGATAATTTCATACGATTCGGTCCATTCTATTAAGAGAAAACGGTTATAAACTATGGACTCCTCATATCCCACTTTCATCTCACCTTAAGTTTGCTTTGCGTTACTAGAATTTGATTAGTTACGCTTGAACATTTCAGTGTCATATATTACCATTTATTTTGTCTGCGTTTTGAGTATAGTAGAGAATGTTTAATCTACAGCGTGCGCGTTTCATTTACCTATATTCTTCTATATGCATTAAATTTACTTATTCTTAACGCATTAGATTAATTAAATGTTTAATTTAGAACCTTACCACTTGGAAGTATTGGGAGCTTTTTGGAGGCTGGTAATGGAAACCTTCCCCTGCCGTTTCTAATTCCTTAGGCAAAGGAATAATTCTAGGTACGTCATTCAAAAGCTGTTTCGTAATACGAATAAATCCTTTGAAGAATAAGCTGCGCAAATAATTAGAAAACGTATTTTGTCGATATTTAATAATAATAGAATAAAATAGATTTGGTAAAACTGAGGTTTAGGTTATTATATAGACTCCTAATAATGATTTGACTGTGTCGGCAGAAAGATTAAGAGATAGAAAACAAGAGACGCTCTCTTTCTCTCTTTCCCTCCGATATTACAAAATAGTTGCGTATCACAATATGACGACCGATTTTGATTTCATGTAATGAAACAACAATGCGATTCAGTAGTAAGTGACGTTCGGCCTTAAAATTGTGATAATGTGATTTCCAACAATTTTCAGTGATTTCTGCTTGCGATTTAAAACTGATTTCTATGCGCTTTCGAATATTAAAATCAATTATTTCTTTAGTGAATAACCACTTGGCTGTAGTTAACAATAGTTGGATTGGAACTAGTGACCTAATCTAACTGAAATTAATTCAAATTAAATATTTATAAACATTAGAAATACAGTATATAAAGTTAAACATATGTTAACCCCTTGCGCTACAATGACGAGCTAGACTCATTATAAGGTTTTAATGACCAACTGCGCCATTATATTATGCAGTTAACAGCAGCTAACTTAAATTAAATGGTGCTTTATCGCAATATTTTTCATAATTAAATCGAAGCGCAAGGGGTTAGTTCTCAATTTTTTTTAGACTGATTTAATCTGGGTTGATTTTTCTTATGTAAGGTTAATACGTCGAATCATGTCGTCGTATGGCGGCCGGCCAGCAATTAACAATATACCAAATTTGTAATTCACTTAATAATATATACTTTTCTAATTATGTTCTAACGGATACATGGGATTTATTGTTCCGAAGAAAGCGTTGGTAAATGACTCATTACACAACAATCTGATGATAGAATCACGGCAAGGAAGGTCAAAATAGAACGGCAAGTGTAGACATATTTGCATATAATACGTATGTACCAGGTGCTGAGTTTATGTCATGTATCAAGTGTCGAAAACGTACATTCAGATTATTAGGTTGCCTGATAAGTCCGTTCGCGAACGGCGGAAAAAGCGAACGGACTTATCCGACACCCTAACATAACAATTATTTTTGTAATTTTGTAACAAACAACCTTCATAAAATATGTCGAGGTTGTCAGAAGTCCCCTGGACCCCAGTTTTACCAAATGTTTAATTAAATTTTTATTACCTGAGAGTGAGAGAACGTCGATATAGAATCATACCACCAGGTGCATCACCTGATAAGGGAAGTTCCTTCAATAAGGAGTCATAAACCGTTTCTAGCAGACCATAGTCCCACTTTCTGGAAAGTTCAAGTAGGATTGAACAATCTGTCATAAATACTAGGGAATATTTAAACAATTCATATGATCTACACACTTTCCGATAATGGTCTCGCGCGTTTTCCTCGCCAGTGTAGTAACAGGTGCCATCCCACCAAATGCCATGTGCACATCTTGGACAGTATTTGTTTTTGGTTTGAAAAATACGTTCAAAGCTAAATTTACAATGGCAATATCGTCATCTCGCCTTTTGGCTTGCTTGTATGCAGCGAAATATTGGCCCTGTATTGGATAATAAAATATATTATAAAATATGTTGTATCGGGGATTTTCGATTTGACGTTTTCAATAGCGTGCATTAACCCATTTACATCATTAGCATATATACTCGTGTACGTTCAGTTTTCTTGGTCACTATCACCGGAGCGTATGTATACGCTCAATTTTACTTGTCACTATCATTAAGCCTGAAATTTGGTGATAAGGACCCTCTTTTTTATACTTCCTTATGATGCAAATGGGTTAAATCGTCCTGTACCTCGACTGTGAACGGAATTTCGATGGATACTAATATTTCATCAGGTGAAACAACGTTCCTTCGATAACCCACGAAGAATGTATGATCCATCGGTACAGATCGGTTCCCTCTAGTTAGACTGCGTAAATTTAATGTTACACCTGCGGCCATGAATACGGGATTTAAATCCGATATGGGACTCCCAGTCATTATGTTTCCACCGACAGCCTATAGATAAGAACATGGGATTATTCTAAGTAACATATGTACTTATAGAATCACTTATGAAGTCTCCATAAGATTTACTTATTCATTGTTTAAGTATGTCTTACCGCGACATTTCGTACTTGCTTTCCAGCGAACCAGTGCAGCATATTAACAATTTCGTTAAAAATTCTCGTTCTAAATTCTGAAACACGTAGTGACAGTATTGTACATATTTCGGTGCGAATAGCGACCAACAGTTTGGATTATTTAAACGTATTTATAATTACCAGCTTCGGTTTTTATTCGGATTCTGAGAGCTTCTTCCATTTCCATTAAAGTAACGCTAGCTCCCACTATCAGTTTATCGGGGGTTTCGGAAATTTCGCGCATTTCCTTCACTTGCGTTGGTTGTATCAGTACGGGATATAAAAAGTGTTTGAATTTCACTTCGACTCCTAGAGGATAATCGATAAGGTGATTATTCCATCGTCGTAATATTTTATTCATTTTAAAATGACTGCTTTGAAAGTTCTGAATTCATTATAACGAGATTCTCGTGACTTACCAACTTCAGTATTACCGACGATGATCTTTGCATTGTGGTGACGATGCTTAAGAACAAGTAATTGATGCATATCAGTAGGCCTGTACCAAGTGACATTTTTCCCTTTAAACTCTAAGTACTGTTCATCCAATTCCGAGGATATCTGAAAGCGCAAACCTTTCTCTTAATATCATTCTTAATGAATGCGCAATTTATTGCGTTGCGTTCCTTGCTGTCGCAATTAGACTGTGTAATGTTGCAGGAACTTCACTTACACTTAATTTAGGAGGAAAGATCGGTTCTTGAGATGGATCATATGGTCGAAATTCATTCGGGTTAAATACTTCATCCGGTTCCGAAGTGAAGGCTTTTTTAACATTCTCTCCCATTCTAGTTGTCTTTTCGAACTCTTCGCCAATGTGTCCATTTGGAATCCTATAAACCGTACGAAACGATTTTCGGCAAGTGGAAGAGATTTTACTTTCAGATTATTATTTCATTGAGTAAGACAAATGTTTGATAAAAAACTTACGGTTTAGATTCATTGGAATTGAATGCCTTGGTATTCTCTGACGTGAAGCTTCTTTTGCAACAAGCATCACCTGATCTGCACGACTTTGCATCTTTGCAAGCTATTCCATTTGGAATCCTAAAAAAAAATGATAATACGCAAATGTAATCACGTATATCATATTACAATCGAATAGAGAAACAGATGGTCACAATCTGTCGTACAAATTAGACTCCTCAGAATTAGATGACGTAGTTGCGAGTAAAGCTTTTTTGCAGCACGCGTCACCTAATCCACCCGTCTCCAGATCTTTGCATGAATTTCCGTTTGGTATCCTAAACATAACAGAAAATAATGTCAAACACGGGCATACTCATTTAATTTATATTCCATCTGGATGTAATTAGAATGTTCAAATTACAACATACGGCTTGGAATCCCTCGAACTGAGTGAATTAATTTTTTCCGCCGTGGAAGTGTTCCTGCAACATGCAGCACCTAATCCACACGTTTTCGCATTTCCACCCGAGTCCTCGTTTGCTATCCTAGAGGAAATTTGGGACTGTTCCCATTCTTCCGTGAACGTTTTGAACCCTTCTATAATTGGTCTGTACCCTGTGCACCTGCACAAATTACCTGAGAACATGACGATTAAACATTATCACCGTCTCGTAACACAAGTAGGGCGGAATTTGTACTAATATGTCTGGTTACAGGGTGGATACCTTGGAAGGCGATCTCCAAATTTTCCATCGTAGGCTTTGGTATGCTCCGAAGTAATGCATACATTGACATTACGATTCCGGGGGTGCAAAAGCCACATTGGGACCCGTGAGCTTTTGCTATCCTTTCTTGAACAGGATGAAGCTTCGTTCTTGTGCTTCCTATTCCTTCTACCGTAGTTACCGCGAGCCCGTGCATTGCGCAAACCGGCATCAGACATGCATTCACTGCCAAGTGGCTATAAATGATATTTAATGACTGTATGTTCCAGCACGCGTCCAGTACATGACGGATGGATTTAAGGTGATGTGAAAGTGGCGTCGAAGAGGTTTTGCTTATAAAACGTTTGAAACTTTACAACGTGAATAGGGAGACTATAAGGAAGGTCCTGAAGCGCATGAAATTTCAATTCTTTTCTAGTTTGTTTATAGGTATTTTAAAAATACTTTATAAAGAATGAAATTTCGCGAGTTTCAGGACCTACCTTAGGATCTCCATATTCACGTTTTAAAGTATGAAACGATTTGAGACACCCAGTTCGTAGAAAAGTTTTATGAACAATTGAGCTTTCGGATGCCGCTTTCACATCCCCTTAAGAGTACATTTTAAACTGTCGGTACCTTATTTTGCCAGTATTTCGGTCGCATTTGGAGACCATAATGGTACATGCACCGCAACCACCTTCTGCACATCCGAGCTTTGTACCACATAAGTGTACTGTATTTTGATCGTTAAGTGAACATAATGTATCAATTGATTGTATAGTCATAAATCGCGTATAAAGTTAACTATGACGTCGTTTTACTATACTAGTTTTACTATACTACAAGGGTACTAGGCGATGTGTTTCACTTTTTAAATAAAAATCAACGCCGATTACATTATGATCTACTAGAGAGGCTCTTATTACAATGGAATGTTTCCGTAAAATTAGTGTTTCGTCACACTGATGCATTATCGAATGTACTTATTCGTCTAAATTTTGTTAGATAATGAGAAACATTCCATCAAGACTTCATTTCTTTCATATTACGAGCGGAGGATTTATTATTTGTATACCATTCTGATGGATCTTGTAAAAGGTCTTATCATCCGTATCTTACTGATTGTGAGTGTTTGCAGAGGGATTGCATTCGAAAGGATACGTTTGTTGCGAAGATAATACAGTAGAGTCCATTCCGGGTCTACCGCGTGATCAACTACCTAATAACAAATAATAAACGATAAATGAAATAATAAATAGAAAAATTGCACGTATTTATTCAGTTACGTTTTAAGGCATTCGTACCTCTTTTCCGTTGACGTAAAAGACGAGCGTCTTGGCAGTTCTCTTATCGGAATTATCGACTCCGTTTTCCACGACATGCTCCATTTTTCTTCACCGATTTATAATAATGCTATTTGAAACACAAGGTGGAAGGTGGATATTATTCAAATTATTCTTTGGGTCTTGTGAAAAATAGGAAAATGTGAATGAAACGTATTTTATGCTTTATACGACACTAAGTCTTATGAATTTATCGCATCGCGTGTTTGCTAGACTCCACTACAGCGTTATGTAAGGTACACCATGATTGCGGTTTTCAATGACCTCATATAGAAATCTACGTATACATATTTTATGATTTTAAATGCATTATAATTATATCTGTGGCGCCATCATAAATTGCATATGCCCTAACAGGTCTAGTATTAACAGCGATTTTATTTACAATATTTCAGTGATCTTGAGCAGGTAATGGGAATAAAAATGAATTATCACAGAAGTTATGTAAACATTCCTTTACCGTGGAATTTTATGTAAAATCACTGAATCGTGTAGTTATGCAGTAATTACAAGGTGGAGGAATAATTGGATGTTACGTCCGTTTAATTGCGTCAACTGACTCACTATTAAATTTAGGTAAATGCTATTTGCGAGAAAATCGCCAAGGGAAACTTGAGTTTATTTCAACACAGATGCTTTCTAGAAATTAGTCTTTGATTCTAGAAAAATGTTTATCAGGTCACTTTCGTAATTCTAAACACGCTTGTTATTTTTTTTTTGTTTCACGAAACTCTTATCAATTTACACTTCACATCCGACACTTGATTCCTTATTTTCAGTGTAATCTGAAATTCACTCGTTGCACAATATCGAAAATGTGCTTATTAACAATTGTAAGAAAGTGCAGAGATGCTTTTCAATTAAAGAAAAACGTATTTAATTATTAACGTAGAAAGCAGAAATAAGGTTCGTCGGGAAAAAATTTCATTTTGTTTTAAATGAATGAAATAACGTTTTATATAGTAAAAGTATATAAAAACATCAGAAGTTGACGTAAACTACAGTTTATGTCATAACGAATGCGAATTACGCATAACATCGCGATTAAACATTGTTACGTGAACTGCACTGTAAATTTTCTCATCGAAAAAATTTCCATTAAGTTTTCTATAATTATTTCCATATCCCTTCAAGGTGTATGGTATATAACTATAGAAGGAGAGGATACAACTCTATAAAGAAAGAATACAATTCATAAAATTATTCTTTCTTTCAATAGTTGTATATCATCATTTGTAGGAACTGACTTTTATTTTACCACTATAGTGGTAATATATACCGCTTTCTTTTCTTAGGGTGGTCAATCAAATTTGGTAGAGATCTTCATTCTAATGAATTTAAGGAACTAAACGTTTGACTGTTACTCTCTTAGATAAATGTATTTTTATTAAGGTAAACAAATTAATCATCCATCGCGATTTCCAGTCCATCCACTATCGCGATCTCTCGACCAAAGATGTCCGTAAGAATCAATTAAAGACCACACACTGCTTTGAACTACCGAGGTGACTGTTTATTAACACTTTAAACCCATTGACTGCCAGGAAAATTTAGAGGCAGTCATGGTACATACGCTTACTACGAGATATCTCGTAGTTGGCAGTGAATGGGTTAAAAATCACTCGATTTAGCTTAAGGTGGGATGGAAGTGGCGTCGAAGAGGTTCCGATAGTGAAACTTTTTTCCGAACTGGATGTGCCGAATCATTTCAAACTTTACAATTTGAATATGAAGGCTATAACGAATATCCTGACACCCATACAATTTCAATTAAAAAAAAAAATTAGTTCATAGATTTCTAACAATTTTTAGAAAAAATAAAATTTCATGGGTATCGGGACGTTCCTTAGAGTCTCCGTATTCCCGTGGTAAAGTTTGGAAGGATTTGGTACCCTCAATTAGGAGAAAAAGATTTACGAACGATTGATCCTTCAAATGTCACTGTCAGATCACCTTAAGGAATATTGCAAAGGAAAAGAACAGTCCACTAAAATTAAGAAACATATCACTAAATATTTAACAGATGCCGTGACGTGCTATAATGTCCACAAGAATCGGTCGAGCATCACACACTAATCATTGAGGAGTCTAGATGACAACTCTTTGACAACTAAAGATTCTGCTAATCCACTTAGATGATGATGTGAAGAAGAAGTACGATCTGGTGAAATTGACGAACATTCCTACATCACTATTCAATTATTACTGTAATATGACGTTGTGTGGAGAAGTCACTGAGCGAAGGCGGCGATTTTAAGACGCGAGAATAACACAATGGTCGGTGTTCGATGCTCGTATCGTTTCTGATGATTTTCCTGCCAGTGGCTGACTCGGCCGATAGGAGAAAATTGACGTTTAAACGGAATTGACGAACGCAGGGAGGGGAAACCATTTGCTACGTACCGACTCTTGGAATGTCTCGCTTCGTGTTGGGTTTCGGAATTTTCTTTCAGTAGAAGAGAGAATCGCACGTCCTGAATTTCGATATGCCTCCGTTCGGTCTTTGCGGGGGCCCTAGGAAGCTGTCGAAGTTTCAAGCCAGATAAATAAATCTTGAGCAATTTAAGTGGTATAGGTTATCGAGTGATAAGCTTCGTGTTATGACGCAGTGTTTATGAATCCCTCGTGATCACTTCGAAAACTCTCATTTGGAGAACGTTTTGAAGTGCAACTTCTTATAGCACGGTAGGACGTGTAAGTTCGTATGTCACGTAATAATTATTTATTGGGTCGCTTAAAACAATGAGCTAAGCTCGTTGTGCTATAAATTTATTGGAGAACAGTAAAACGTCTAATGTAAAGTCTAAAGTGAAGCCGAAGGAACATCTGATGGTAGTATGTAAGAAAACATCGAAGAAANACGTAATAATTATTTATTGGGTCGCTTAAAACAATGAGCTAAGCTCGTTGTGCTATAAATTTATTGGAGAACAGTAAAACGTCTAATGTAAAGTCTAAAGTGAAGCCGAAGGAACATCTGATGGTAGTATGTAAGAAAACATCGAAGAAATGGAAACAGCATACCGAAACGAAAGTGAGACATTCCGTTTAATGTATGGTGAATGTTATTCTTTGAATTTTCAGGGATAAATGTGGAAAAAATAAAGGCGGGGGGGGGGGGCATAAAAATGCGTCGATACGGACCAGTTCCTGTTTTTCTCGTGCATTTTTTGGCAATCAAAAGGTCTCCAAAAGATTTCTGATCAGTACCTACTTAACACTTTTGACACATTTGTGATTTTAGCAAGTACTGATCAAAGTAAGAACATTTTATTTTGTTAATGAGGATAGTGTTGCAGTGCATTATAGCAGGAATAGGGAGCAACTGTAAAAAAAAAGCTAATAATTAGGCATAATAGAGAATGCGTTTTATTTGTTTGTTTGATGTAAAAAAATGTACACAATCAGCCGCTTTTATGATACAATGGAGTTTCTTATAGATTATCTTTTTGAACGATTAAGGAGCAACAATGCCATATTACTCTGATAATAAATATTTTGGATATTCGTAATGTAGATGGTTCACGCTTCATTGTAAAAATGTGAAATGCTTTTTATTTAATTGGACCAGCATGTAAAAATAATGAAATTGAATTCGCACGTTTTGGTAAAACGTGGTTATTCCGTCCTATTTCCTTACGCCGGGCACTTTGTCGTTACGAGTCGGCAATGTCTTTGCTACATATAACATTCCATAATAATAGCCAGTTAGGCAATATAACGGCAACTGTTACGTTGTAAAACCAGTTGCCGTAAATCATAGAATCTATAATACTGAACACAAATGCTTGCTTCGTTGCTTGGACTCCTCTTGAGAGCAGAGGTAGCACACCCTCTCCTGGAAAGTTAATAAACGTATATCCCAATACGACGAGGGATGCCAGCACAAAGGGATGTAAGAAAGCCCACAAGATGTAAAGGAAGCCCTGTAACCTAAGGAATGAAATGTATAAATACACGTCTACCTCTGTATATTTATATGAAAGTAATTGCGCACGATGTAATTACCTTACTCTTAATACTGACTTCGATGCTATAACTAACGCTGCTGGAACGTAAACGGTAGCAGCCAGTAATGCTAGTGAAAAATTGTGCATAGAAATGCACATCAGCGCGGTAGCTAACTCTATCCATGCTATTATACAAACAAGTGCTACATTATCATACTTCTTAGACCTGCAATGAAATACAACAGGATATAATGGAATATTACGGAATGTAACGACTTATCATTAAAATACTTTTAACTGCACGTTGTGTAGAATAAATGTGTGGCACTTTACCGTTTGAAACAAAGAGGCCATAGCAGTGATAAAATGGTGATAATAATGAAGCCATAGTAGATGGAACTTTCTGTCGGTAATTCCCATAAATAGGAACCAACCGATGTAAACCATTTAGGAGATGACATCACAACTACACCAGCAATATGAGCCCATAGTATTTCGGATGCTATATCTCCAATGTCGAATGACTCAATCTGAGGAATAAGTTTATAAGCTTAATAATAATCATTTTACTGGAAAAGGATTTCGAGAAGTTAATTAAGAGCGTAGATATTTTAGCAATGAGAGGTATTTATACTGCATCGACATACCGGTTCTTCTTCATCACATTTCTTATCATCACGTTTCGAAGGAGGCGTTTGTAATTTCAACCACAAGCAAAATGCCTTTATAAAGAGGCATCCTATGATTGAAACCAAAGGTGGCATGTAAAATCCTAGAAATGAAGTAGTCACAAGTTATATTCAGGAGTTAGATTCATTTGATACGCGTTAATTATTGCAGTATAATATGAATTTGTCTAATGTATTATGATTAAAGAAACTCATTTTACATACTCATCAATAAGCCCCCACTTTAATGCTTTTAATAGTTAAGTAGGTAGAAAATTTTAATGAAATACAGTTACTTAATTGAAACTAGAATTTATTAATAATTGATTACTTTACCTATTGAAATATATCTATCAGTTGAAGGTAACAAGTAGAAGAAAAACGATTGATGAAATCGTTCTAGTAAATTGTTTAACGAACGAACTATACTTTCTACGACTCGTCCTACTTGGAAAAAACTGGCTTCACGACCACGGTCTGTTTTCTTGAAACCTTCTAAAGTAATAGCTTCGATTCCAAACCTTAAAAAATGCATCATTTAGAAAGTATGTCATTAGTCACAATGATATATGGTTATTACCTGTGGAATAGACCGTGATTGCCTGTTGGTACTCCAGTTGCTTGAGTGAAAATCATTGACATTAACGTATTAAAGTGATACCACCATTTCTTAAATTTGTTTTTATAATTTACATCGAATCGACGTTGGAAAGATCTATGGATATTTTCTTTGGAAACCATCTTTTGAGCTAAATTGAAAAGATCCAAATTTGGCAGCTGTCCATTAAGTCCCTCTATCTGTTGAAATAGGATTACAAAGTCTTGTCACAAATTACAGTGTTATAAATACCGATAAAATATTATTCAATATGTCTCCTTATATTAGATGTAGCCAGATGAGCATGTAAAAAGTGCTCTGACATAAAATTAAATGTTACATAAATTAGTTATCTGGCTACATTCTTTAGTAGCCACTAACACATTGCGTACGGCACTCTGCTCGTTCAATGCGCTTCCAGAGCCCGCGCATTTTTGAACTTGTGGGTTACGAGATATTCTCGTAACCCGGCCACAAGGTTTGGTTTGCTATATACGAGATATCTCGTGACCCGTATGCAATATGTTAACAGTCAACATACTATTGAATTATGTAATCCTAAACAGCTTGTTAATTATTACGTAATTTGTGAAATTGAATAAGTGAATAAATTGATGTACCTTAATATCTATGTATCCAATCCTCATAGCATGTAACTCTAAATTAATAGCTGCTTGAATGGCACCGGCTCTTCCCATTAAGTCACCAGCTATTAGTACATCCTCCTGCCCACTGGTGACCCCGTGATATGCATCTAACCACGCTTGCATGCCCAATTGTTCATGTTCGGTCACAAGAAATATAATATCTTTGGCCCAATACTTCTGCTCTAATAAAAATAACAAGTAATGCTTTGGTATTATCGGCCACTCATGGATATGATTACAAAGAGCATGAAAATAACTTTTCACTGATATACATACTACGACAAAATTTTGCAAATGCTAACAACAATGCAATCGAAGGTGCTGTAGTTTGGTGAACACTATTTATGGGACGATAAGGCACGCTTACGACAATTGCTTCAGTTCTAGCACCTCTTGGAGCTCTGACGATACCATAAATATTTTGTCCTGTAAACTTTAAGGATTAACGTCATTTAGTCCGCTTCTAGTTTTCATTAAACTAGGATTCACCCATGTTGCACTTTTTAATAATTTACCTGCTGGTCACGGAATGGATAATTGAGCGTAAAATTATGCTCGTACACATCAAGATGGAGCTGATGGAGCTTCGCCCATATCCAGGCATACGGCATTCCATCGGGATACCTTTTCATCTCCTCGGTTAACTCTCGATGAAATTGCTCCGCTGTCCTCTCTAAATTAGATTCTTTCGTAACCAAACCAGGTAGCAGAGCATTTTCCGAGAAGTAAGTACCTATTTAACGTAAGAGGAAAACGTGTATGAAATTATGATGACATCGAGATAAGACTTTGCATATCAACTAAATTACATAATGTAATTTAAAATAAATAATGAATCGCATTCTATAAAGAATAGAAAAGATTATATTTACTATCGTTAAGTGAAGGCAGGGCTAGAAGCATCACCCACACTGTACCGCCTATGTACATGAAAAAGCACAGAACTTTCTCCCATTGTACTAAAAATTTAATAATTTTTCCATTTCCGGCTCTAGGATTAGTCAACAAACCCATTTCTTTCCTATTTTACAAGTTACTAGACAACCAATTTAAATTCGACCACATAACCCCATCGCTGCTCATCCCCTTAGAAATCGATCGCACACTTGAACCTAACCTAACTAGACATCCGTACAGCTGACATTGGCCTAGGGACTTTCTGGAGAATCTTCCTGTCACTTGCAACACCATGTGCAACCACTGACAGATCTGGAAGACAGTCGACACGAAGCGATTCTATTCGTCAATTAGCGATACACGAAACCAAGTCAACCAATCAGAGAGCTTCCTCCATTTTGTGCCGCGAAACAGAAACTTATTTGAATATTTCAAATTTTCCAAGGCGAGCATACTTGTCCTTTGTAAAAGGATAAGTATTATAAAAGGATAAGTAAATACTCGTCCTTTGTAAAAAAAACTATAAAGAATAATAAAGTTAAGTAAAAAGGAATAAAATTTCTAGACAAGTCACTTTTGGTTAATTATGTTTCATATTCTTCTACACAATTTTCTTGACACAATACCAAAATTATTATATTGCCTTGTTGATTACTGAAGCGGTACTTGTGAATCTTTAAAAATAGCTAGATACTATGCTGGTTTTATTGCCGTATGACTTTTATTATTAGTCGTTACCATTAAAATATAACAGCCTTCAATCTCGATTCTCATTTGACTCAAACATGTCATGATTAAACATGTCGTATTTCTCTAAAATATTTGGTGAAGTTAATGTCTTGCTGCAGCATTTAAACAATAGTTCCAGCGAGGAGAAATTATGAATCAATATCTTGGAAATATTTTGTGATCGTTGTTATATCATGATATGTTAATAAAGTTGTATAAAAATGAGGTGCAAACAAAGCGTTCTTATACTCTCAGCATGTATCCTGCAGTATCCTTTTACAATATTAACAACCGACTGTACGTTTTTTTATATACTTGATAATTAATTAGTTAATTACAGAATCATAAACTGGGATATACAGAATAATCTAAATACATGTAAATGTTTTTTTTGCAGTTCGTAATGGTACTTTGACAGATCTGTCAAAATGCAAACTCACTCATCTTGGCACCGAATATATGGGCTCGATAATGGCAACAGCTGGTGGCATTCGCTGTCAATCTTGGCATTCAGAGCAACCGTTGCATATGGTCAAATTTCATAAATAATCTTTCGAATTTCCTGACATAGAACATATAAGAAATAAAATGTTACTAGACTCCTATCCATTAGCATACATTAGTTTGTTTAAAAAGAGACATAAATTAAAGTTATCATATCATACATGACAGGATTCACCACTACTTGATGCTAATTTTGGCATTCAACGTAAACATATTAAGCCTGATCTCAGCATATATCATGACATTGTACAACTTCTAAGACTAATTAACAAAGAATAATTATAAAATAACATCAAGGATCCAGAACGTTTTATTTCTCCTATAATAGTCTGTAATTTAAACGAATGATTGTTTTGTTGAATGCAGGTCAGTCCAGAAATAAAAGATAGAAATTTTCCTGAAAGATCAATGATAAAGGCCAAGAACTATTGTCGAAATCCAACAAGGGACCCAAGAGGTCCTTGGTGTTACACGATGGAACCAACTCTAATCGACGACGAATGTAACATACCATTGTGTAATTATGGAGGTATTTATCTGTTGTTAGGGTTTATTAACACATTTGCGACCGCTGACGTGAATTCACGTCTTAATTAAATTCTATTCCTAGTTGCCGCTGACGTGAATCACGTCCATAACTATACACGATACAAGTTTGCGGCAACCAATTTCAGAATTTCATTATATTCGCCGATACTCAGTATTTGAAACGGAAAAAATTTGCCGGTCGCGAATGTGTTAAAAAAGTAAATGGGAATTGCGAAATATCAGGCAACGGTACATGAACCCGGTAAAAAGAATTTCTCCACGGCGGAATAAGGGGCAAAGAAAAAAAATGTGGTATTTCCTGCAGTTATAGTATTTAATTCCATTCCGGTTTTATCTCGTTACCGGGAATGTTTTGTCACTTTTAAAAACTAATCTTTTATATAGAAAATCTTAGGGAGCCCTTAAGTAGACTTGAATATATTGTTACACCTCTTCAGTACATGATTTAATTGAAATCGCTATTATTCTGTAATCTTTGTGTACTTTTGTCATAACAGAATGTAGAATAACAGGTCCAGGCGCTGAATATAGTGGTACTCATAAAAGGACCACATCGGGAAAGAAATGTAAATCATGGGACAAGCGTTACAAACTTTCTGACGGCAAGGTAAGAAATCATGGAAAGTTACAGCAGGGTAACATCGATGGGTTTATGAAACGCACTTGGAGAATTATGAATACCACTCCGATTGTCTCGCGACACTGTACGATAAAAATTTCCAATTCTTTTGGGGTTAATATTTTGTTTAGACAACTAAGTTTTCTGGCAACCTCTTTGCCGATCAATCGAGAATCAAAGCTAAGGACTTTTGTCGCAATCCTGACGACAGTATTGGTGGACCTTGGTGTTACGTAGACGAAGATGATTATGAATTAACCAGTCAAGAGTACTGTGACATTCCGTTTTGCGACGATAGAGGTATCGAGTGTATCTTAAAAGGAAATTACAAAAATATGTAATTTATTTATTGACTTGCAGAATGTCTCGTATACGCAAGAAATGCTTCGGTGTATTCCACGATAACGAGTTTGAACAATACTCTGGGGAATATAACGCTTTGGATCAAGTTGTGGAATCCTTATGACCAGGAAAATGTATGTGTTACAATATACATATCACAATGCTTGGAATAAAATACGTAGTAAACGTGGGAATAATATCTTTAGGGAGAAGGTAGATTACTTCTGAGCCTCCTACCTATCCCAACATCAGCGAAGAAAATTGCTCAAGATTGGCGAACAGGCGTCGAGATAGTAATTTCGAACTCGGGCAGTGGACAGACATTCCCCTCGTCGAGTGTTAGTGATAACGAATAAAATATTTTATTTCAAATTAAATCAAAAGTGAAAATAACTGATTTTAGCTAGATCATGAACGAGAAAAGACACCGAATATTTTGCTTGGATCGAAATGGACGGGTCTGTGGGTGGCGTGGGGTGGAGGATTTCTTTCCGTTGGATTGGATGGTTCCACGAAGCCATTGTTTTTGGAAGAGTACAAGAAAAGGAACACGATTTCCAGCTTGTATCCCGATACCTTTCTGTACTACGGTCTCATGGGAACCGGGGTATTATGGAGTACTGGCTTTTGCAAAGAAAGTACGAATACGCGTATAGAATATCATAAACGAGCGTAAATTAATAGCTTTTCGACTAGACCAAATTAATTGCAAGATCGTAACAAAAGACCGTTCTCATAGGATTTTGAAATCCATGCAATATCTCTCAATTTTCACATCATAGACATTGAATTAGAAAAATTGTCCAAAGTCCGGAATCTTTACTCCGTATTGTACATTTCTAAACGGTACCAAATCGAGTACTGTAAAACGTAAGTCGGATACATCGGAAGTACCTACATGCTCTTAAGTAGCATTACTGTAATTACGGAATGCCACGTGTGTTCATAACTTGTCGGGATTAGATACCTGAGGTCGTTATCATTTTTACAGATTGCGAAGTTCATACCACCTTTGGCATGGAATTTATTAGGATGTGGCCGTTGATGTCTAGTAACATTACTTACGACCTCCACTTCCACGTACGAGCTAGTCGTAAAATAGCGATACGATTATATCAAAATCCTGGAGCACCATTTCCTCGTTACACCGTACGATTAATCCTTCGAGTGTGCATACTCGAGTTTATATTTCATATGCCTGAGCCTACAGTATATTAACGTGTTTTTTTTTTTAGATAATTATAGGAGAGGCTAATACCATGTCGCTGACGTTTGAGGAGACCGAGACATCTAAACAACATTTAAAAGACGCCCCTAGTAAGGGCATGCTTGATTATTGGAGTTGGAAGGAATTTACATTAAGGTATCAATAAATGGGCACCGAGACATTTTCCCACTGAACACCAAACCTAACAGTTATGTAACTTAAAACTAACAAATAACATAACGTGTAATAACCTAACAGTTACGTAACATAGAGCTAACTAGTTACATGACATTTGTTACAATGCAGTAACTTAACAGTTATGTAACATGGAGCTAACGGGTTACATAACATTTGTTACTATCGTATCTATATAAATGTAGCATAACTTTGTTACTCTCATCTTACATTATGTTACTGTCCTGATATTACTGTGCATATGCAGCACATATTTGTAAGAAAACAGAACTACATTGGTGCTGTCATCTATTTTATTACATCATAATTCATCGTCAAATGTCATAAGATTAATATATGTCATATTTTGTTTACTACTCGTATGAAAAAATGTGATTTTAATTCGTACTTGCATACACATTATCAGTAATTGTTTGCTAGTCGAATGAAGTCCTAATTGTCTTTAAGTAAAATCAGATAGTTTATCATTCACATAATTTCGTTTAAAGTCTGATTTATTATATAATGCCTAAATATTGCCAAGTGCCAAAAAGTAATTAAAAATGAAAAATTATATAATTTTTGATAAAATTGCGTGATCTTTTTTATTAAATGTATGAAAAATTAATATTATTTTAAGGTAACTGAAATTATAACATTAATATAACATTGATATAACATGTTACATAACATGTTACCTTATTGAGTGGGAAATAATAACTAACATCTAACTTCCACGTTACTTTTATGCTACATAAGATGTTAGTTTCGAAAACGTAACATTTACCCAACAGTTATATAACAGTGTTCACTGGGTTAATTAAAATGTTTCTGTGCAGAATTGTTAAACTTACCTCATATTTACAGTTTCTTTGGATCGGATTTACGAATTTTTGGGCAATATGTCTATGGCCACGATGAAGTACTTTATGTTAATCACAAATTACTTGGAACCGTAAGGTGGTTCAGTGCCGGAAGTGATGGAAATGTCGCACATTGGGCCTTTTACTGCGATCCAAAAGGTAAGTCCAAGAGAAATTAAATTAAAAAGTAAAATAATAAGTGCATAGGAATTTGTAGCAGTTTCGGATTTTAACAAACGTATCGGTAAGTGAAGAGAAATTAATTTTATAAAATTATTAATGGGATCTTCGATGAATGAATGGTAGCTAGTTCTTAATACGTATACGACCTTATCCATACAATATATGACTCGAATTGTACAATATTATTATTAATCTGTACAATTAAGTGCTACTGAAGAACTATTTTGCAGAACGCGATCCTGTGGAAGAACCTTGGCCTCCTAATTGCATTAACAGTCCAACCGAATATAAATACGATGGATTACAGTGGACAAGTGCTAATCAACATCCATGCATTCCGTGGGCTTCGGAAGAAGTACAGGCGACCTTATCATTAATTTATCGGAATTAAATGAAATAGTAAACATTTCATAAACATTGTTTTCTGGACTTCCAACATTTAGGTACCAGAAGACCAACGAAAGGACGATCTTTTTGTTGACACTGCAGTTATTAAAGCTTTAAACAAATGCAGAAATCCTCTACGCGATCCTGAAGGTCCATATTGTTATTCAATTTCATCTGCAGTACCTTTTGTTGTTTCCAAACAAACTTGTTCAGTTCGAAAGTGTGGCTCAACAGGTAAGATAAAGTTATTTCTACCCTTCTATTTTGTAGATTAAATAAAAGTGACAAAACCAGTAGTGCTAATAATGTTACATTCCATAATACATATTGTATACAACTTTTAAACATCATATAGTAAAGAATTTTCTAATGGACCAACTTTTTATTAAACGTATTTAAAGTCTCTTGACACTGACTTATGAAGAATTCTTCAGTTAATATCAAGCAACAATTCCGTAATTAATCTTACCGCTTTAATCGTTGGGCAATAATGATGGTACACTGTTTGAATGAATCTCTTCATATATTGAATTACTTTTAGAGTGCCGAATGGCAGGAACGGCAAACGATTACATTGGAATTTTATCGGTAACACGTTCCGGACTGAAATGCGGGAATTGGATATCCGATTATGATATACTTAACATGATAAATAAGAACAAATCCATGGAGGTCATTAATTCAACGGAAGCACGGGCGGAAGAAGTGAAAAAACTGGGATACCCTCCATTGAAGCCCATGAATCCCACGGATCCTGCTTATTTTAATGATAGTCTTTATCCAGAGCACAGCATCATGAATGCCAGTAATTACTGTCGAAACCCGTCACGAAATATTTTTGGCACCTGGTGCTACACAAAGGATCCATGGATCCCGCAGGATCTGTGCAATGTCAGAGACTGCGAAAAACCTGGTACGGATAAAAGGATCAAAAGAAACCTTTCCTCTAGAAAGCTAACAAATGTGACTGTCGTATCATTTACTGTTCATAGAAGAATGCATATTCCTTGTTAAGGGCCAAGGAATGGGCAGGCGTATGTTCGTTCTACCGGAATACCGGTCCGAAGGATTACAATTCGCTCTAAAGGAATGGGAACCCGACCACCCAGATACAATTACATTTGTCTTTACAGCAGATGATGGGCTGAAATCGCGATACATTTTAAAGATCGGTGCCCAGGATAACGAACAAGTACATTTGTATTACGAAAGCGAGACGGAAGGTACGTAAACCATTGTAACTTTTTTTTTTTTTTCCAGTATACATTCAATCGAAATGCAGTTACCTGCAGTTATATAAAATGGTTACAGAGGTGAATCATCTAAATATACAATTTTATACATTTTATTTCCTAGTATCATTTGTTATTACATACGTATTTAGCTTCCGATTCCTGATTCAATTGAAAAATATTTTAATTATTTTCGAAAGATTTACACTTGGTCAAGAAGAAGACTCTGCCGCATCTGTTATATATGGGAAAATGGAGCCGTTTCGTTTTAAGAATCCCACGAGGTGTTGTCGAGATGTATTACGAGGGTGGAACTCATCCGTTGTTTAGTTGGAATCATCCAGAGCTAGAAAAGGCATTTTTGCCGATTTACTACTTTTATACCAGCGAAAGTGGCAATGCCATCGCTGTCAGCTTCGATTGCCATTCCAGTACGCTATTGTACTATCCATTTTTAATTGACTAAACGGGATAAAGAACTGATATATTTCCTGGTATGGATTTTATTCGTAATTTAGGATGTCACATAGAACATACAACAACTGACAAGTTTACAAGGATATTACCTTTATCCATCTGGAAAACCGAAGAAACACCAACACCGAACAGACTGGAACTTACAATTCGAGCGAAAGGAGTTGTTCTCGTTCCCCTATTTCTGATGTATCAGACGTCAGGGTATGTTTGAATTAAAATAAACAAATGTGTGGGGTGAATTATAAATGATTCCCCTATTTCTGATGTATCAGACGTCAGGGTACGTTTATATTAAAACAAACAAATGTGTAGGATGAATTATAAATGATTCCCCTATTTCTGACGTATCAGACGTCAGGGTATGTTTGAATTAAAATAAACAAATGTGTAGGATGAATTATAAATAATTCCCCTATTTCTGACGTATCAGACGTCAGGGTATGTTTGAATTAAAATTACCAAATGTGTACGATGAATTATAAATGATGACGATACGATTTACAGGTATTACGGTCTGACAATTGGGGAGTTGGGCCAGTGGATATTTTTTATGAGAAATACCTTACCAAATGTTCAAATATTTCATAAACAAAGGGCACCGGGGCCATTATTCACAGCAGACACGTGGACGAATATAACTATAAGGTTTATACTTCATATTCGATAAAGCAATTGTGGTTATTTGTTATCAGAACAATTTGTTACGCTTCATTTTGCATAGTGTAGTTTGTTCTTACAGCTGGCATAACTTCGGTACTTATTTTCATGTATTTCAATGTTTCGGTGACATTAATTATAATGTAGGTACATTCGTCGATTCTTCTTGAACAGGTGGTACGGTGGAACGATTAAAGTGTCATGCAATGAAACAGAAGTTTTTCATTATGAACATCGAACTGCTCTTCTGTTCTACTTTTTTTCTCTCGCTGTTGACCGTGGTGGCTGGGCTACTTGGACGGCGAATTGTTTACCTATAGGTAAATAAAATTTGGCGACATGTGCAAGCAGAATTCCAGATTTATATAATCTTCCTTCTTTATCCCTTTTCACCCCCTTAGGGGTTAAATGTCGAAAAATCCCTTCTTCGTGAGCATCTATGTTACGAACAGAATATACGCTCCGAATTTGCCGTTTTTAACCTCAGCGATTCAGGTCGGACGATGATCAGTCAGCCAAGGACCTTTTTTATACAGACAATTTGACAAAATGTTATCCGTATTTTTGCAAGCATTAATATAATCATTGCTAATGCAATTTTAATAACGTATCTCAAATTCTGCGTATAAACATACCTTAATGTATTTTTAATCATTGATGCATTTTTAAGAGAGTACCATGCTTCGCTTCAGACATTGATGGTGATGCTGAAGATGGTGGTTGGTCAGAATGGGGACCATGGGCATGTAGTGTAAGCTGTAATGGAGGTATTGGAACCAGAAAGCGACTTTGTAACAATCCAGCACCAAATGTAAGAGGAGAACCGTGTTTAGGGCCGAGTACCATGTCAGGTAGATGCAATATGAACACTTGCGGAGACATAACTGAAGGTATAAAATAATGCATATCATATTTTTATAGCAATTAATTTACGTTTCAACTCGCAAAAATCACCCTCCAAGCACTTAACTAAGCTGTCATTTGTTTCTATGAATATGAAACCTACTTGTATTTTTCATATTTTGGTTTCATAAAAACATTAAAATCTTTCTTGATAGAATCATGCGTATATTTTCTAAACTAATAGAGTACTAGCTTTGAAAAATATCTTATGAATTATAATTAAAAACGATGATGTTCGTGGTACTTTTACAGGGAACGGATAAGGACATATATGGTATACATTTAATACATAATATTTGTTATAGACACGATTACGATGGTAAGGAAACGGATTCGCAGAAATTTTACGTCCCTTACTGTAAAAGAAGGTAATAAAATAACAATTCCATGTGACCCTGACATTATTGTTCCAATTAAAAGCGAGTCGCCTAAGTCTCACATCAGGTGGACCCATAATGGACTTTTTGTCAAAGAGGCGAATGACAGGTTTAAAATCCAGGATCATGACATCGGTAAGACAATTTGGATTTGGTTAATTAAAATGTTTTTGTTCTTACAGTTGTGAACAAAGCAGTGCTAAATGATTCTGGAGTTTACGCCTTAACACTACATCGAGTGGATGGTTCGCATATGATTTTCAAAGTAGTTACTTTAGCAGTGATTCCAGTTAAAAGTATTGTTAAAATTCGGGAAACTTTACCCTTTTCCGTGACATGTCACTGTATCGTTTTGGGTTATGTTTACACCGACCTTAATGTTGGTTGGTTGATCGATGGTAAAACATGGAAGGATTACGGTATTACGATGCCCGTGGTCGTAAGTAACTCTTTAAACATGCATTTATTATTTAAATAACATTAAAATTTATCTAAAGGTACACATTCGGTCTACGCCGATAAATCTGTATATTTTCACGTGGCAAGGCCATCAGTCGTAAATAAATACTTTAGATATTAATTCTTATTACATTTTAAGAGCTTTTTATACTTCTTATATATGTGCCCGTTTGGAACTACGATTTCAGAGTTGAATTTTATTATTTTCTAAGGTAAACACGGATCACATTGCTGCGATAAATAAATCACATAATGGCAAATGGACGTGTGTGGTAGAACAAGGCGATTTAGATTTTAAGTGGACGACCAATATAATCATTGTAAAAGGTAATTCAATTCCTTAACCTTCTTTGAAGCAATCAATTAAAATATATATTTTATGTTCGACGTATCGAATACTCGTAGTATTGGGTCCTCCTAATTGGAGAACCCATTTAATGGAGGACAGATTGACGAGGCCAATTTTTGGCAAACTCCCGAACGAGTCATTTGTTGCTATTGCTGCTCTGGTGATTTTTATCATACTGACGTCATGCATATTGGTTGGCTTTGTCGGGCTTTTAAGGTACTTCTGTCAGCCGACTAAGTCCATGAAATAGAAAGAAAACTCTGTCAGTAATTATTAATATAGATTCCGCGAAAGCTTGAAAGCAGAGATTGCAAATGGAGGAAGAGTCCCGAGAAGTAGTAAAACATTAATAAAGGAAATATTCAAGAAGGATGCGGAATCACCTCGTCAGAAGCTCTTAAAGAGCGACGAAGAAAATGGCGTGAACGGTGAACCTGTTCAAGATGAGGCAAAACAGCTTCCTGCTGCAGAAAGTCTGAAAGAGACGGAGAAAGAAAAAGTACCTTCGAAATCCAAAATAGACACTCCTACGCAAAAGGTGATTAGAGCGTTATACCTGTGTTTAATTTTTCAATATTAAATATTATATATTATCGCGAAAACCGGTATTAACTACGCTCGTTCTGAAATACTGCAAAATACGTAATTCCGAATCTCCTCGGAAAGGAAGGACCGGTGCATATTATCTTTTCAATTGCCATCTCGTTAAAACGTGGCCATCCTTAAAAAAGTGATTAATTCTTCTTCGCAAAGAAATGACGAGAATTAATCGCGTTACGATTTCAGATTGCCTCTAAGGACTCCAATCAGACCTCGAGAAAGATTGACGAATCGGGCGACGGGAAAGAAAGGCGCGAAAGTGAGGAAAAATCGGTCGATAAGTTAAGGAGCGTCGGCGTCGCGACGTCCAAGGATGGCCTACGAGGTAGGAAGGACGCGCCTTGGATAAGAGCACAGGAGAAGTTCAAGAAACTCGACGGCGGCTCTGCAGAACGCAGCAGGGACGGTAATGAGAGTACGAGGCTTAAAGATAAGCAGATATATGATCCGCCGAAAAGAGAACGACGTAAGCACGCGGAAGAGTCCGGCCAATCGGAAAACGCAAATCCACCTACCAGGACGAGTCGCGGATTACCGGATGAGATTAGATTGACCATAAAGGACGTCTCGTCCAGCCAGAACGAGTCGGAGTACCAGAAACTAATCGGAAAGTTCAAGGCGAGGATTCGCTCGAGACCGAGGAAATCGGACCCGAGAGATGGAGGGAACGATTACGCCGGACCAAAGAAGAGCCAATTATTGGAAAGAGTGAGGACTCGCGAAAAGGCCAGGACTCTCGAGCATAAGAGGGCAGCAGAACCAGAGGAGAACCGAAAACTTATCCTGGACACTGATACGGAATAATGGGACCACTCGGAAGTTCGGAACCGAGCGTTTCAGTTTTTCCTTACTTATAATTGCAAAAGTTCGGGAATGGATTGAACAGCTTAAAGGACGCAGTTTGTACTCCGGCAGATAAAGATATTCATAAATCCATTTTTTTAGGAGGTTTCGGGCGACGTAGATAATTTGGGGTAATTATCCAGGGACATATTTTTAGTAATGTTCGCGTTGATGATACTGGGCGACTTGCATGTGTTTTAGTTAATAGGAATAATTGATGGGTGTTGATACGGTAGATGTACTTAGTGGCGTGTATTTCTAAAAATTATAATGTTCTAAAGTGGGACCATTTGGAGTGGTTTTTAACGATTGCTCTTGCGGGGTATGTTTTAATATCGCCGTACGAATTTATTATCCAATTTCTCGGGAACCATTAGATATTACCTGGATAGAGGTGCTTTTATTTTTCCAATTTTTCTGGAATATCGAAACCTTCGCCTCGTAATTAAGATCGCTCTAGATGGGTGTATTAACAAGCCGGCATCCGTTCCATACGCAGGGGAAGTATGCAATCATTAATCTGAAATTAGCTTATCATTCCGAGCAGCTGCGGTATGTTATAGAAGTTACCGGCGTTTCCATGCACCAACGTTGAAGTGAATCGCACATACACATATACCCTCTCCTTTTCTACGCAACCTAACTAGACAAAACATTAAATTACAAAGTCACTGCAATGAATAGCACACTTTTTTTTTATATTACAGATATATACTAAAATTCATTTATCCAGTATGTATAACTTAAACAGAAATCGTTCTCAGCGATGAGAATGCGCAGCGGGAAAATTCCTGAAAAACACTATGTATCATTTAACACGTTTTTTTTAAAACTCGTTTAGTTATAGATGATATGTGCATTAGCATCGTAGCATTAATTTCACATGCAAGTGCAATGTGATGATTGAAACGAAACTGGCATATCAAAATACACAATTACAATTATCGTACAAAACTCTGGACATGATTGAAAAATGTTTGCTTCAAATTAATGCAGTTCCAGATATGTACTGTAATATCGTAGCACTCATTGCACATGCAAATGCAACGTGATTAAAAAAAAAATAATAAAACAAAAACCAGTATATCAGATTGCACGACAAGGATTTTTCTGTAAAAGATGGGACGCAATTTAAACATTTTTTCTTAATATTAGTACAGTTCTAGATATGTACAGTAGTATCGTTGCATTGATTGCACATGCGAATGCAGCGTGATTAAAACAGAACTGGTACATCAGATTGCACGACAAGGAAATTTTTCTGTAAAAGGCAGGATGTAATTTAAACATTTTTCTTAAAATTAGTATAATTCTATATATGTACAGTAGCGTCGTTGCATTCATTGGATATGTAAGTACAACGTGATGATTAATAGAAAAGACATATCATCTCGGGTAGTTCGGGGTATTACAGCAGGAACAGCCATCCTATTCGCCCTTGTCATCGTATATCACGATGTACCTCATAATCCAGAGACTACGGTCATCCTAAATCATTCGAATGGATAATCGGTACCACCCTTGTAAATTTTGTTTGCGGCTTCAGAATCTTCACTCTAAATTACAAACTCGATGGGTGGGTAAATCTTTTTGTGTACTTGGCGTCCAGACTCTACCGCTTCCCTTGATACTATCTCGCATTCGTGTCATAAACGGATGCGATACGACCTATAGGCACAAGGTAATCAATTCAGGACTAGCTTGTCACCTTAACTAGCACCGTTTTCTTGGCAAGTGTCATCGTAATTCACATAGATAAACGCCAAGAAGAACTGCAACAAAATATAAGCATAAATATGTAATATACAAATTCGGAAGTTGGCTCACAATGTCAGTAAAACTGAAATGCAGTAAATCTAATAAGTACAGCCCAACATATTAATTTATTTATATTATTAATTGTAACATTAATCGAACATTTTTCGGCATTTTTTATTAATCCGAAATCAAGGTAAGATATATATGGGAATTTTGATAACTCCTAGTCGGGATTTTAACTAGATATTTCATTTGTAGAATAATACTTCAGCGATAGGATCTGATTAATTGGTATCACCTTATCAAGGAACGGGTACCATTCTGGAAAATTTCTTTCGATTTAGAATCGATTAATGTTAATATCGGCGTCGCCTTTTTGCATATTTTTTTTTTCCTAACCTGCTTACCTTCCGTAAACAGGTGCTCTGCAGCTTCTGCAAGATAATCCATCAATAAACGGCATGTCACCTCTTAACGACTTTGGTATCTTAAGGAGGTAATCGGAATCTGATAATCGCTGTCGACGGTATCGACACAGTCCGATGGCCGCGATTTCCTCAAACATCCAGGAATGAATGAATGAATTCAGATCCACCGAATGATATGAATTTTAAACGGATTCGTAAGTTACTTTTTACTGGACTCCTCGACGTCTTCTTTTTATTTATTCAAGGTAATGCGCAGAACTTATTTAAACGTTGACATTATGTATCTGATCGAGAATAACAACTTCCTGGTTAACATAATTCGCGCATGCGTTTAAATGTATTTGGCGCGAAACTCTACCGAGTTTCCCTGACCATATTCAATACAAATTCAACTCTTATTTTTTTTTCAGGAGTTTAAATATCAAGATCATAATCCTGAACAATGTTATTTCTACGAATGACACGTGCAATTGAAACAAATCATTTCTTTTTTAAGAAAAATTCGCCTGAACGAATTTTTTTTTATTAAATAAATGACCTCCTTTGCCTAGATATGCATACAAGTATAAATGCTTCAGATTTCATTGTTGTAATCAATGAAATTAATTGAAAAAAAAAAAAAATAAAACTGAAGATTTCGGCACAAACCCGGTAAGAGGCCATACTCATCTTTTTTAGATCATACTTTTTAATGAGTTCGTAATTTAACAATGTTTCTGAATAATCTTAATTATCTGCTAAGTATGATACGTACTTATCCTTTCAGTGTCTCCTAGTTTTGCAATATGCGTCTTAAGACCAGGATGGACGGTTCATTACCATCCCACGTCCCTTGAAGGAACAAGCGTGGTACAACTTCTACAAGGTAATCAATCCAGAAATAATATATTACTTTTAGCAGCTCCGGTATCTCCGAACGGTAGCCTCCATTGCGCTGTACACGTCGTAAACACATATTTAGAAAAATAGTTCGCGCCGTAAGCGATATGGATTTTTGTCGAACCACTTGTTTATGTCAAATGTGGAGTTAAAATCAGCAACGTATCTAGGTATTTTTTCCTCGCGGAGAAAAGAGCGTAAAAATTTACACCGGTTTTAACATCGGTATGAGGTCTGGAAGAATCCACGTCTGATCTTGTCGCAGAATATTTTCAACAATATAATAAATATATAAGGACAGTCTTAGATTATGGTCGAGGACGTTAGTCACATAAATCTTACCTAATTATTGAAGTCTATATAGAACTTTTGTAATATACTATCATGAGTATCTCTTAAGTCCCTTTTTATAAATAATTCGAAATAGGTCTTCTGATACTAAAAATCTTTGAAAATAGGGAAGAATTATGATGACGTGTCAAAGTCTCGTGTTAAAATTCCCGGTGTTCAAGTGAGCTGATAAATAGAGTTTTCCTGAATCATCCGTGAAATTTCATTTCGTGGATTCATTTATACACTTTTTTAATGACTTTATAAAATAAGTGGTTTTGTCGATAAAATTTATTTAGCAGGTCCTTCGTGATTATTTTACATCTGATCAGATATAAGTTAAATAATAATCCAAGCAATCTGAATAAGCGAAGGGCGTTCTTCCTTATACCACTTTTTGTTGAATTCGGAATTACCATTCTAAATTAAAGATGCAGCCATTAAAGCAGTAATTAAGGCACCGGGAATGTTAGCATCCCACGTTCCTTTCATAATCAAGTGCGGAACAACTTCTGCAAGTTAATCGACCCAGAAATAGCCTGTTATCCTGTATCCTCGAAAAGCGATTGATATTCAGTGCCATTCGCGTTAAAGTGATTATTCAAAAACTAAATTCACCTTACATGATTCGACAGTTCGAATACATTCGACGAAGCCGATGCTGATCAATCGGAAACTGCACCTTGCTTTATCGAATATGTATCTTCGTTTATAAATCATTTAAATTTGTGAAGTATTCACGAGTCGTTATTGCATTAAACATCGTTACTCTTATATCAGCAGTATGATAATCAATTTAGAAATCGCACGTCAGAGTTTGTCATTATTTAGTGTATGTTAACGCCTACATAATTCAGGAAATACCATTTATTTAATTGAAGTTTGGAACGATTCGGTGCACCCAGTTCGGAGAAAAGTTTCATAAACGTTACCTTCGTATCGTCTTAAGATGTCCACTTTAAATTAAAGTTTGAAATTATTCTGTGCACCCAGTTTGAAGAAAAGTTTCATAAACGAGACTTCTTCGACGCTACTTTCATCCCACCTTAAGTTGTGCATTTTGAATTAATGTTTGAAACTATTCTGTACATCCAGTTTGGAGAAAAGTTTCATATACGAGACCTTCTCGACGCTACTTTCGTATCGCCTTAAGATGTCCACTTTGAATTAAAATCTGAAACTGTTCTGTGCACCTAGTTCAAAGAAAAGTTTCATAAACGAGACCTCTTCGACGCTACTTTCGTATCGCCTTAAGATGTGCATTATGAATTAAAGTTTGAAACTATTCTGTGCACCCAGTTCAAAGAAAAGTTTCATAAACGAGACCTCTTCCACGCTACTTTCGTATCGCCTTAAGATGTGCACTATGAATTAGTCTCAGAGCGCGTCAGCGTCCCGCGTTCCCCCTCAAACAAGCGCAGGGCAACATGTACAAGGTAATCGATGCAGAAATAGCGCATCACCCTCGGCAGGCCCGATATACCTCGGTAAGGTAGCCAGCGTCCGGCGCCGTCCACGTCGCTGACATAATCCAGGGACTAGAATCTCCGGGAATCGTCGTCCAGCGGACGGCGCGCGCCGGCCGAGCCGATAAATCATGGGAGGGTATCAGGGGCGATGCGTGCGCGCGAGAGGGACAAAAAAGGAGGACGGAAAAGCCGCGTAAAATCGAGAGACGATCACGGGCCGCGTCGAGCGTCGACCGTGGGAGTGTCCGTCGCGGATCGGTAAGAGAGAGGTGTAAGGAATATGCGTGCGCGAGGAGCAGGGAGCCCCGGCTGGCGCACACGCATGCGCGCCGGCGCGGCGTGCGCACTTGCGCGTCTCCGGCCCGCGGGCGTGCACGCATGCGCAGTGGCGTACGCGCGCGGAGGACCCTGGAGGGTCCCGGGCGCCACGACGCATGCGCGAAAAAGTGCTCGCAGACCAAGAGTAAAGGTCTTACCGGGTATATTAATTACGTGTCTGGGGCGTACTTGTAATTCCCGGGTACGAGAAACGCGGATTAGCATTTTCTGGATGGCTGGTCGGGAGTTCTTTTAAATATGTATCCCCGGTATTTGCGTGATGTCTCAGTACCCCGTGTTTTTTACACCGAGGTGATAAATCAATTTTGATTAAGTAGAATTAGAGGTTGGGAGAACTCGTAAGGGGGGGGACTTTTAAATGGACTCGAGCCGGTTATGCCTATAATGCAATGAATTAGGAATATTATTAATATTAGCCGAAGGGAAGTTGTAATTACGGGACAGGGGAAGTCTGATAATAACAAAATTGTAAACAGCGTTTAAAAGGAGTATAGGTGTACTCGGACCGCAAGAGATCTCCGTACACGCCTGTGCGGGCAAAAGCGTGTACCACCCAGCGTATCTTACCCCTCGTTTGCAGAAATCATATGCACATGGAATATGAACCCGCGGATATAGATTACCGGACTTTGTGGAGCATGAAAACCCATTAGGCTGAAGGGAACGCTCATTGCAGGTTTTCTTTTTTTTTTTCGGCGAGCCGCCGACTCGCTTAATCACTGTGTTAACGAGGGAGCCCTCCTCGGCGAGGTTTGCAGAAAAACCGTGTTCGCCGCAACGTTAACACTTTAACGGGTCCCGGTGGTCGATAGAAATTTCGATTTTAAGAGATACGCACTGGCTTAATGGGACGCGATATGCGTATAAGTGCGGCAGGGCGCATGCGCAGGAGCGAGGGGCCCGCGGGCTCACACGCATGCGCAGTGGCGGGAGAGTGCGGGCTCGCTCGAGGGGCGAGTGGAGCAGGGCGGAGGCGAGTCGGCAGGTTGGCAGGAGATCGGTAGGCAAGGGAGGAAGCGAGAAGAGAAAAAGGACGCGAAAAGGGGAGGCCGTTAGCCGAGGGAGGGAGGGGGAAGTGGGGGAAGGCAAGCGAGCGACAGGTGCCGAGTCGCCCACGTGGTTCTTAAGCGGCGGCGGACGGGCTGGATGAGGACCAGGAGAAGAAGACCACGATGACGGGCCGGCTTCCTTGTGCCGTCGTCCGACGTCCCGACTACGTCCCGACCATAATACGCGACCCATATGTACCGACCAAAATATTTCTTCGACTTTTCGTTGTTAAAGATATAAGCAACATTTAAGGTGAAGTGAAACCCACTCAGATAGGTCGATTCGAGCTAGACACTTTTTTTATACTTTTCAACACTTTTTTCCGACGTCCCGACTACGACCCGACCATTATGAACGACCCATATGTACCGACCAACATATTTCTTCGACTTTTCGTTGTTAAAGACATAAGCAAAATTTAAGGTGAAGTGAAACTCCCTCAAATAGGTCGATTCGAGCTAGACACTTTTTTTACACTTTTTTTCCGACGTCCTGACTACGACCCGACCATTATGCACGACCTATATGTATCGACAAACATATTTCTTCGACTTTTCGTTGTTAAAGGCATAAGCAAAATTTAAGGTGAAGTGAATCCCCCTCAAATAGATCGATTCGAGTAAGACACTTTTTTTTTACAACACTTTTTTTCCGACGTCCCGATCATAATACACGACCCATATGTACAGACCAACATATTTCTTCGACTTTTCGTTGTTAAAGGCATAAGGAATATCGTGGATCTGAATACTCGAAGTTACATGGAAAGTCAGATGTAAGTTACAAGCAGAAAGCACTGGAAATCATTGGAAACGACCAATCCATAGCCATAACTTTAAGGCCGATTGTCACTTGTTTCCGAATCGCATTGTTGTTTATCATATGAAATCAAAGAGATTTGATTTTCAAAGATGGAAATCATTTTCACTGATTTCCTAGTGAATAGCCCCCAAGAACTGTCTGAAACTTTGGCACATGACTTGTGGGCACCTAAGAATTATCCTGACACTTTCAAAATTTGGGTTTTTTCTTTTTAAATTTGGTTCACTTAGTTTAGACCAGAACCAAAATGGCATAGGACTGTCATATCTCTATAAATATATTGATAGGATAGATTGAAAACTCCGATATGAGAATCGAAAGTGTCAGAGCAATTGTATAACAATTTAGAACCATCTAGTACTCGAGAAACTCGCATTTGAGCGGGATAAAGGTTAAAAAAGTGTCTTATGCGCCTCTGTGCTAAAACGACGGTAACACGAGGTCTCGGAGAGGAAATTTAGTTGGCACTGAAATCACAGATAGCGCAGGATGGCACTTTGAAGTCAATTAGGGCACCAAAAACCATGAATCATTTATAATTCGAGTTTACTCGTGTCATATACTTATTCTACGAGTTAACGAAACATTTCTTTGGTACTTATCCAAGAAATATTTTCCCTGATTCGATGAAATCTTTTTCTCGGTGCACCCACGACGACCGGCGCAATTTTTCCCTCCCTATAAGATAGCGTCATGATTCCAACATCCGAAATTGGCATCAAGAGAGGAGAGAGAATCGATGCTACACATTCACCTCGGGTAATGCATATCATTTCGCGCGAACTACATACAATTAAGAAGAAATAAATCACCGTGGGGGGGAAAAATAAAATGTCTAAATGAGAAATAAAAGACCAAGGTAGACGAGCAAGAGATGCCGAGTCGCCCACGTGGTTCTTAAGTGGCGGCAGACGAGCAGGACGAGAACGAGACGACGACGATGGCGCCGAGCAGCCACCGGTTGGTTTCCTTCGGGCGATCCAAATTCCCGTCCATGTTCCAGCTCGACTGATCCGAACTCCTAACACAAGTTCTATATACTCCCAGAACTTCCAGGATTGTCAAACAAGAACGTTGGGAGCGGATTCTGAGACGATGGTACGAAGGGGTATCGCGTACCCTACAACCTCTTCGATAAGGTAAGCATTAAGTCGGCCCAAACTTCAAAGGAGGAGTTACCCCTTCGAGGACAAGAAATTGAGAGATTAACATACATACCCCAGTTTTTAGTCCATGAACATCGGCTCCAAAGAAGCGATGCCGAGGACCTCGAAGAAAAATGTGGCTCATTAAGGAACCAGGGTGTTAAACGATGGTCGACAAGGGAAGAGCAAAGAACACCTTCGGCTTCCTTATGGTGGTCCCGTGTCCCGACAATGTCCCGACCAGGTCCTGATAACATGCAGACAACCCCATTCTGTTCCTGTCGCACGTTGAACTTATGCCAGTAAGTCCTTATTGTCTGCATACGCATGGAACGTACTAATTACCAATACACAACCGGTTCGACACAGGATCCGCTCAATGAGGGTCCTTCACCCAGGGCACATCCTTTTCCATAAATAATCATTCCACCTAACAAATTCTAACGACTGACTCTACTGTCCCCTCCTAGAGCAACATCTTCCGGAAGAAAAAAACCCCTTAGGCGTCAAATAACTCCGGATCAATTGCACCGACAAATATTTCCAAATCGCGCGTTGAATTCATGCCAGTAAGTCATTATTATTAGTACGCGACAGAGAGTTTTAATTGTCAGGACGCAGACAGTTCCATGCAGAAAAGAACCACTGGATCCGCCCAATCAGGGTCCTTCACCCACGGTGCATCCTTTTCCATAAGTGATCATCCTACCTAACAAGTTCTAACGACTGCGTTCTTTGGTCCCCACCTAGAGCAACATTTTCCAGAAGAAAGGACCCCCTTAGGCTCCAAATAACATGGGGTACTCGGATTGAGTACACCAACGCTACTTTCCCAATTAAACCATGTCGCCCTCGCATGGCGAACGACGGCCATCGCGGAGAAAAAGCGGCTCATTAAGGTGATACGAAAGTGTGATATATACGTACCTGAAAGTCAAAATATTCATAAAACATTTCTCCAAACTGGGTGCACCGAATTGTCTGAAACTCTAACGCGTGATTATGGAGGCACCAAGGAAGAAGTGTTAAGGTTTCAGATAATTCGGTGCATCCAGTCCTGGAGAAAAGTTTTATTAATCTTTTCACTTTTTGGTGCGTATATATCACACTTTCGTATCACCTTAAGTAACCAGGGTGTTAAGCAAGGGTAGGGAAGAACGGAGGAGAGCGTCGGCTTCCTTGTGGCGGTCCAGCGTGCCGAGGGCATCCCGACCACGTCCAGACCACGTCCCGACCACGTCTCGACACCCGACTCCCGTCCCGCTCCCGTGGAGAGCCGCACTATACCACGGGGCCTTACGCTCGGGGTATACAGCAGTATACAGCGGGCCCGATATAGGTGGACATAGGGAAGAGGCGATGGGACCGCCGGAGTGGGGAACCCTGCGCGGGGAAGGGCTACCCATTCGGTAGCAAATGCTGGTAACCCGTCGCAAGGTCAAGATCAGTCGGTTAATCCCATCCAGTCAGCCGAGGGCCTTGCACCTTACACCACGGACGATCGTGCGTCGCTCGTTCGCGCCTGACTTTGCCCAAAGACACTTCGGGTCGGGGAGTTGGACTCCTCGACGTCGGAATCGCTCCGATTGGACTCCCTCGGGAGCTGACCGGAGCACCGACGACTTGGCCCGGTTTGTCCTACGAGCGCGCGAGTTGCATTCGCACACGTGGGGATTTTAGAGTAATCGTTCCCCGAACGAGTCGTGAGTATCCGAGGTGGAGTGCGACGTCTTGAGGGGATTTTTTAGTCATTCCTGGGTTTTTGGGCATCTTGGAAGTCGCTTCCTAATCGGTAGGTAAAGATACCTTCAGATATCTCGCGTGTCTGTAAGCAGCAACGACTTGGCCGGTTGGTCCTATGAGCGCGCGAGTAGCCTTTGCACACGTGGGGATTTTAGAGTAATCGTTCCCCGAACGAGTCGTGAGTATCCGAGGTGGAGTGCGACGTCTTGGGAGGATTTTTTAGTCATTCCTAGGTTTTTGGGCATCTTAGAAGTCGCTTCCGAATCAATAGGTAAAATTACCTTCGGATATCTCGCGTATCTGTGAGCACGGACGATTTGGCCCGGTTTGTCCTACGAACGCGCGAGTAGCTTTTGCACACGTGGGGATTTTAGAGTAATCGTTCCCCGAACGAGTCATGAGTATCCGAGGTGAAGTGCGACGTCTTGGTGGAATCTTTTTAGTCCTTCTTGTTTTTTTTTGGGTATCTTGGAAGTTGCTTCCTAATCGATAGGTAAAGATATCTCGCGTATCTGTGAGTACCGACGACTTGGCCCGGTATGTCCTAGGATCGCGCGAGTAGCATTCACGCACGTGGGGATTTTAGAGTATTCGTTCCCCAAATGAGCCGTGAGTATCCGAGGTAGAGTGCGACGTCTTGGGGGAATCTTTTTAGTCATTCCTAGTTTTTTAGACATCTTGGAAGTCGTTTCCTAATCGATACATAAAGATATCTCGCGTATCTGTGGGCACCGACGACTTGGCCCGGTATGTCCTACGACCGCGCAAGTAGCATTTACGCACGTGGGGATTTTAGAGCAATCGTTCCCAAAATGAGCCGTGAGTATCCCAGGTGGTGTGCGACGTCTTGGGGGGATTTTTTAGTCATTCCTGGGTTTTTGGGCATCTTGGAAGTCGCTTCCTAATCGGTAGGTAAAGATACCTTCAGATACCTCGCGTTTCTGTGAGCGTCATGGGAATCGGCTAATCTAAAAAAAGATCTTCAAGTAATCTATTGATGGATTCTATGGAAGCTTTCCGATACCCAGGGATGATCATTAGAAAAAAACGGGAATGTTTTAAAAAGTATACGTATCTTTTGTCGGTGACGAATTAAGTCGAGTAAATTCATTCGCGAAGCATTTGATGAATGAAGGGATACCACCGATATATTTGATATAATCGTAGAGCATAAATTCGCGCGAGGTGCAGAAGTGAGCGCACGTTGTAAACACGGGAACCTATAACTCGAGTATAGCACGAGTAAGTAGCACGCCTTCTAAGTAGCTACAAATTAATTAGCCGATACATTTTCTAAATACAATATCATCAATTAGGCATTAGTAAATCGTAAGTGCTCGATGATGAAAATCTTTATTACGCGTCGAGGTGACGATCGAAGTACTTATTTTTATTAATCAGGTTACTAACATATCCTTAAACGAAAATCCATGAAATAAGTACGCAATACATGAACACTTATGTGACACAATCATCTTAAGATATGAAACTGTAGAAATTCGCAAGGTATATATGAATAGTTCTCTACGTTATAAGTTGTAAATCTGACTCCATAGATTATTAAAAATTTGTTTAGTAAGCTACATGTAATTCATCTATTGTAAATCACATACGTTGACTGATGAAAACTTGTATTTATAAAGTATTAAGCAATAATCTTCGAATGATTCCGTCTAGGAGCGGCTAGAACAAAGATCCTTTCAAAACGATTCTGTCTGAAACTAAAATTTTCAAGATGAATTCCCAATAATATCAAAGTAAGGAAACAAAATATTCGATTATCTTTTATGATACCCGCGAACTATATAAATATGAAATGAATTAGAATTGTATCTGTACTTATAAAAATGATCTAAGTCAAAAATCTCAAGAAAAAGAAATGAATTTATCTCATATTTTGTGTTGTATCTATTTAAATTGCAAAAATGTGATATTAGTTTCGCAGAAAAAAAAAAAAGAATGACAGGCCACTTTCATACTCATGGGCACAATTATTCGATAAGAAATTTTAAACGGGAGTTGTTGAAATATTGAAATTACTAACATTAAATAATTCGCAGGGCAGGTTTTTTGTTAAACAATAAATTAAGAAAGGACGATGAGCCTTAAGATGAATGTCGTGCTATGACATCATAAATTGAATGTTCGTGCTAAATTTCAGTGGTATAAATTTTATGTAATTACAGTACACGTGAGGATTAAAATCTGAGTTGCATGTGTTAATACGTCCTGCATTAATTACTATGCAAATTAAAACTGCTACCATACATCCAGCGAGATCCATTTCTTTAGAGTGGTCATTCGAGTTTCAGGTTTGGATAAATTTATCCCGAAGCCAAGTCGTTGCTCTTACTGTGTAATTTCGATATACTCGTTTTAATATTAGGCTGCAGGGATGTTGTCCTTCAAATAAATTTAACGAGGGCAGGCAGTACACGAATTCGAGTAGCTTTCCTAAGGGTATTGTTAATAAAGTCAGATACGTGCAGAGAGTATTGATAAATTTAGTTTTTTCCACGCAGGTGTACAGAAATATGACCCCCTATGGATTCTTCAATTTAATATAAAATATTAAATTATGTTCTAACCAGTATTCAATTTAGCGATATTCGTAATCAACCTGAATCAGTAGAGTTCAGTGCACAAATTTTTATTTAGTGTTGCAATCTTTGACTTAGGTGGGATCAATTTATTAATTGCTTAGAATAATTAAAAAAATAACGGAGAGGCAACAGGATTAGGTGTACTGCTGGGTTCAGCTGGGTCTGAAAGACCATGTTTGTAGATAAAGATTAAATACATCATCGAATGTACTATAGAATTATTTTCCGATCAAATTAAACTTTCAATACATTATTCATTTGTCGCAGTTTCTTCTAACCGTGGAAATTTCATCGCTATTTAGATAGACCGATCGAAGCTCCAATCGAAACTCAAACGTTCTTCGAGTACGTGAAATTTAAAATGTTCATTGGGTTCATAAAAGCTGCGACATCCTTGAGTTTGTAAGAACTAAAACATTCATCGAGTTTATGAAGACTAGAGTACATCGGGTTCGTGAGAACTCAAGCGTTCATTGGGTTGATAAAAGTTGGAACGTTCATTGGGTTGATAAAAGTTGAACCGTTCATTAGGTTGATAAAAGTTGAAACGGTCATTAGGTTGATAAAAGTTGAAACGTTCATTGGGTTGATAAAAGTTGAAACGTTCATCAGGTTTATCGGAACTGAAATGTTCGATGAGTTTATAAGAACTGAAAAATTCTCATGAGTGTCATGAAAATTATGAATTTAACTTTCAATACATGATTCATTTGTCGCAGTTCCTTCTAACCGTGGAAATTTCATCGCTGTTTAGATAGACCGATCGAAGCTCCGGGAAGAGCGCTCTATTTCTACATCGGCAGCAACAACTCCCTTCGTCGGTGTAGCTCGGGAGGAATCGAGTCCTCGGGCTCGTTGTACAGGGGAGACGTCGAAGGTCCATGTAAGGCTCGACCGCGGCCTTTCCGCGCGAGCGATCCGCGCTTATCGCCGGCCAATTTGCACGTGGTAAAACCACGTCGGTCCCCCTCTAGGAGGCCGAAGACCAACCACGGTGGAGAAGGGGATTTCCGGAGTCGTCCTTGGCCAGGGTGGTGGCTCTTCTCAGGGAAGTCATCTCCGGAGGGCCTCGGTTATGGAAACCTGCGTCCTGATACCGAAGGAATTCTCTCTGGTGCTGGCCGGCGATAGGGCGGCTTGCAAGAACATGTTCAAGAACGACTCCGGCACCCTCGTGGCCGACCTCAGGATATCCGTTTGGTCCAACGTCTTCATCCCTGCCGGGACGCTCATCTATCCTTTCCAGGGCTCGATCAGGTTCGACAAGATCGACCTGTACTCCTTACTCGACGATAACGACGTAAGTACTTGCGGTATAGTAATTGCGGTTGATGGTACCCTCGCGCAGAAAAAGTATTCACAGTAGTAACATAAAATTCTACTCGCCGCAACAAATGCGAACACTTGATAATGGGCCAGCAGAAGTTTCGTCTAGAAACGTTTTTGTTATATCGGCGAGAAAAGAACGATTAATTTCACCGGGGCAACGCAAGTTCTGTAAATAGCTGCAATATTCTTTTCTAGCGATAATAAATTGTCGCTCATTCGTTTGAAAAGGGACAAGAAGATTTTTCTGGCTGTTGCAACAATTTCATTTATTAATTTAGCAAGCATTTTTTTTTTCTATCGTTTCTAACGTTTTTGTTATATCGATGACAAGAGAACAATTAATTTCACCGGGGCAACGTAAGTTCTATTAATAGTCGCAATATTCTTTCCTAGCGGTAACAAATTGTCGCTCATTCGTTTGAGGAGGGACAAGAAGATTTTTCTGGCTGTTGCAACAATTTCATTTATTAATTTAGCAAGTATTTTTTTTTTTCTATCGTTTCTAACGTTTTTGTTATATCGATAACAAAAGAACGATTAATTTCACCGGGGCAACGCAAATTCTATTAATAGTCGCAATAATCTTTTCTAGCGATAATAAATTGTCGCTCATTCGTTTGAGGAGGGACAAGAATATTTTTCTAGCTGTTGTAACAAATTCATTTGCTAATTTAGCAAGCATTTTTGTTGTCGGTGCGATTGTTTCTAGAGTAAGAGTAAATTTTATCAACAATGCTGTTCTTTGCTAAAAATGCAAATGTCTTTTTTTCCATGGAAATTGGATTTTTTTTGATTGGAGATTTTAGACGAGATACTCCGTTGTGAAAAATTGTGAATTAAACGGAGAATGCCTTCTTGTAGAGTTATTTAGTGCAATTATCTAGGTAAATGTTTAATAGCAATGTTTTTATGGGTGGTTCGTCCGACTCTTCTTATTTTACTTCAAGTAGTCCTTAATTGACGATAATGATGTAAGTACCGTGGTATAAAGTTAATGGTACCCTCATGGGAGATTTTTTAGAAAATACTTCGTCGGGAAAAATAATGGTTGGAACCGAGAAATCTTGCAAAAATGTTTAATGTAATTATTTAGGTAAATGCTTAATAACAATACGCTTTTACTGGTAGTTTGTTTTAGTACAGGTACAGACATGTTTTGAATACATCAGCCATTCATTTCTTCGCGAATAAATTTCCAGCTGATCATCCTTATCATTTTCATCAGTAAAATCATTTCAAAAGGAACATTTTCAATCAATGAATCCTCGATGGAAAACGCTGCCTTTAAATCATTCACATTTCTTTTCGAAAGGTAAAAGTAAAGAAAACGTTGCGAAAAAATTCATTTGTACAATAATGCGTCGGAATGTTGAACTTTTAAGAAATTGGACAATCGTTTGATTTCTTTTTCGTCGAAAATTGTAAGAGATAGAAGAAACTAGATCAAAACTAGTTCCTTTTATCATGGTTGTTTGAGAGACAATTATAATATTTAATAATGTACATATGGTAAATGGAGTATTCTCCTCTGTTTTCAGATCAGACGTGAGTACGGTTGTTACGACGAGGTGTCTTTTTCGAATTACAATCTGAACAAGCGGCAGTGCAATTGGATAAGATTCCTCCGCATCGTTCAGACATACAACGAACAAGTGAACCTTGTTGGCACGAAGGTGAAGGGTGAGTTAAATGTTTATGTTTTCTCGGCCACATATCGTGTTAATTACTTTAGGCATGTTGTTCGATTTGCCATTCGTGCCAATGAGTCACGTCGGGACATTTATTTCATTCCTGCATACGCCAGTTTTTGCGCGATAATTTTACAAGAGGTGATTAACGGGGACAGCAATTATTTCGCCTATTTGGTGTTGCGAGACACGTAGAAATTCTGCAGAATTTTCTTATTCTAAGAAAGGAACTGCAAGAGTACACATCGTACGTGTAAGAAGTTTATTACTCCTGCACGGACTAGTTCATATCATCTCAATTATCGAGCTTATTTCACTGACACTTGTGTACTTGCAAACTGTACATAAATGTCGCTGCCCTTAAAAGTACTTTGGCGTGATTATTTGCAGTTTATTAAACTTTGTCGAATTCTGGCCCTTTTAATAGTTCTAGTAAGTGCATCGATCTCATAGAAACTAGTAAATTGATCGGATAAAATGAAAAGTTCGCAAAAACTCAAACGTTTAGGAGAATTAACAAGTTCATTGGGTTCTTGAAAATTCAAACATTCATCGAGTTTATGTAAACTAGAGTTCATTAGGTTCGTAAAAGTTAAAACGTTCATCAGGTTTATCGAATCTAAAATGTTCAATAAGTTTATAAGGACTCAAGCATTTTCATGACTGCTACGAAAATCTATGCGTAACTCTTGCTGTAATATCTCAGTTAATATGAAAATTTCTACACTTTCGTTACAGGCGAACCGATTTTTGAAGTAGTAAAAGATGTCCAACCAGACGCTGAGTTGGTCGCCTGGTTCCTTCCGGCTGGTCAACAAGACTTCCTCTTTATATCTCACGACGTGTGTTCACGATCTGCCATTTACAGATGCACCATCGACTCCATTTTGGACGGTAAGTCTTTCATTTTTATCAAAACAACAGACAGTAACTAATATTGAAAAAGGGACAGCGAATTAATTTACTGTCCCTTCTGCAATCTCAATTTGCCCAGTCGAACACTTGACCACATAAGCATTTATTATCAGGTGATAAAATAATAAATATAGTCGCGTGGTCGACTAGTCTACTTCATCTCGAACGAGAAGATACAATACATTCATGATAAAGCTCTCATTAAACACGAACAGATAATTAATTCTCGTCCCTACGAAAGAGGGAATAATCGTGTAAAACATTTCCCTAAATCGTCTTATACTTTACACGTGTACAAACTTCGTTTCCTTTAAGTAGAGATACACGTTGATCGAATGATAATAGCAAAGGAAAATTAATTACTGTTTCCTTCGCTGTTATCGTTCCCCCTTCGTAGAATTATTCTCCGATACAGTCTGCTCGATCTCTTGGTAAAGCTCGCTTAAAGCGATTACCTCCACGCGGATACGTAAGAATATTTGGAGCACTTTTGTCTTCCAATAAAGAAAGTTTGGGGGAACTTCTATTAAGGTCTGTCCGCGGGGAGAAGTTTGAGGAGCCGAAAAGCCTTTACCGATTGTTTCGGATGTCGAGCCGGAGCGGTTCGGTCCGAAGTTAAGAAGACGAAGTGTCTTCTTCCCCTCTCTGACTGGTTCTCTTCTTCGGTCGGGTCTTCTTCTCTTTCTTGTACTGCTACCGGTGCCCTGAAAGTTCGTAAGAAATACCATGCCAGGAGTGCAACTAAGGACCGTCTAGCTACCACCACCCATTGTACTGTCTTTTATTCCCCGCGAGGGGCTACACATTTGAATCACAGGCGGCCACCTTGATCTGGCCGACAAAAATTCCGCCTCGTATTTGCATTTCAGATTTGTAGGGGGTCTTATTATTCTATTTACGATTGCACGCGCTCGACTCCTGATCGGAACACAGGGAGCCGCCGAGTGCGTACAGCCATACTACGAAATACACCCTCTTTGGGCATTTCTTATTGCCCATTGGATGCGCAATTCAATTCTGCCCAAATTAAGGTGATATGAGTCAGCCTACATATATCTAAAAAGTCAGGTCATTAGGGAAAGTACCCTAGTAGCATAGAACAATTCCTAAATATTTCTTTGTAATCATTGCTAAATATCTCAAGCGACAGATTTTTTAAAATTTCTTGTAGAAACATTTGTTGAAAATCTCAACGACATATTTAGTTTCAATAATTTATAAACACATATAGAAATTATATTTTTTAATTTATGAACGTGTAATAAAAATACATTTTTTACTTCACGACTATTATCGGACACTTCATTTTGTATCAAAGAACACGAGAAATTTCGATAATATTTTCCTTCCGCTATTTCATTATGGGAGCTAATCATGTTATTTTGATTTTAAATATATTTAAAACGTTTATAATGTATTCGGCAGATAATATTTAAGAAATACTCGTAGTAAAATGAAACGAAATGTTTCGTACATCTGGTAGAAAAATATGATGAAAACACACGGAGCTAATATTACATAAATATTATAGGGATAATATTCTAAAGTAAATGTTTTGCAAATATTTCAAATGTCTGCTAAATATTTACAAAATGTACGATACTCGTTAAATATATAGAAAATATAGGACATATATTTTGTGCTACTAGGGTATTCTCTAAATTGGGTGCACCGATTCGTTTCAAATTCCACCACGTGAATATGGAGGCCCTAAAGTAGGTCCTGAAACTAACGAAATTTCATTTTTCATTAAGAATTTATTTATCATGGACTAAACCAACATGCCGTGGCCCGTGACACGTACAAAAATTCCTCCAAAATTGCATGACTTAAGAAATTACACCTGCAAAGCTCGAATAGGGGAGGGACGCCGAAATGGGAACATTTAATTTTGACTATCTTCCCCCCGTAATTAGGTTTGTGAATAAATTCCTCCAAAATTGCATGACTTAAGGAATTACACCTGCAAAGCTCGAATAGGGGAGGGACGCGTTCGCAAGGGGCCTCCACCTCTTGGTCTCTTGGCCATCCATTAATTATGGTTGGAGCAGCTCAGAAGAAGTATGGGCAACTTCTTCGAGTCCGATGTCGAGGGCTACTGCGAGAAATTGTGGAGTAATGATCGCTTCGATGTGGACGAGTTATTTTAAGGCGCAAGTCCGCCGACAGGTGCATCGTTCGATACTGCGCCTCGAATGCACTCGGAGACATATTTCCAGGCCGTGCGGTGTTATTAATCGAGCCAATATTACGCTCCTATGTTTTACTCGAGTCCTGAAGAAATGCGAGCTCAATCGGTCATTCGAATTCGACGAGAGAGCAACTCCGAGCAATAACTCGGCGGCGCCTCTTGAAGCCTCTCGATAATATATTTTCAGGTCACGAGGGAACTTAATTAGACCAATTTGGGGATTTATTGGACGTAATTTTGAACCCGTGTATTCGGGCCCATTAAATATCCACGCGAAAACAATTTCCAAGAGTTTTATGATCGATCGTGTAGGTAGAAGGGAGCTAATATCCTATAATTGTTAGGAGAAAATTAATATCAATTTAAAGTAACGTTAAAGTCCAGTGGAAGTTGTGCTTTGATCATAATTTAACACCGTTTTGTGTACGAGAATGACCGATGTTTATTTAATTTAAATAAATTCCTTTGAACAAGTGAATTTCTATTTGAGATTAATGATCGTACATTCTTGCTAATTGCTATTTGAAGGAATAGAATGCAGCCATGGTTGTTGTAGACCAAGAACAGTTTATTCAAATAAAATTAATATTAGCTTTATATACTAATAGATTAATTGTTAAATTCTGTGTAATCGTCTTATTTATATTTCCTTCAGATTTCTGTAAAATTGAAGTGCCTTCTGCAAGCTGCGGTCTCCTTTAAATTAATTAAACATTGAACATAGCCAAATACGAAATTACAAGAAAGAAACTAAAAACAATGATACAAAATTCATTCTATTTGAACACTCGCTCTTATGAACATTAAAGTCCTCGAGGTTAGCTCCTCAACTTAATGAAAAATAACAGCAGTTTCAATAATCGCCATTAATCCTAACGTGCAATAAATACCGACATATAATCTTACCAAACATTACTAAAAAAAAAATGTTCATACAAAATCCATTGCATCCAAACATTCCCTCATACGGTCGTTTATTTAACACTAAAATCCCCCAATTCAGCTCCTCAACTTATTTAATTAAAAATAACATCAGTTTCAGGATTCGTCATTAATCGTGCAATAAATACCGACATATAATCTTACCAAACATTACTAAAAAATAATGTTCATACAAAATCCATTCCATCCAAACATTCACTCATACGGTCGTTTATTTAACACTAAAATCCCCCAATTCAGCTCCTCAACTTATTTAATTAAAAATAACATCAGTTTCAGGATTCGTCATTAATCGTAACGTGCAATAAATACCAACATATAGTCTTACCAAACATTAATAAAAAAAAATGTTCATACAAAATCCATTCTATCCAAACATTCACTCATACGGTAGTTTATTTAACTCTAAAATCCCCCAATTCAGCTCCTCAACTTATTTAATTAAAAATAACATCAGTTTCAGGATTCGTCATTAATCCTAACGTGCAATAAATACCGACTAGCGGAAAAAGTTGTCGAAATTTGGCCACTGAGCGTGCACGGAATTCCATCATCTCGAAGCCTTCTCCGCAGCGTCCGGCATTTCCTGCGAGTAGACCCTAACAGGTTTTTATCTGTTAAGAATCCCCGCTGGATCTCTCGATGGCTCTCCTGTCAGATCACTCTTCGCCGTCGATATCGACCTCGTACTACGAGGTGGACGAGTACGAGTCAACATCCGAGGAGTCGTCTTCATCGACTCTGTCGCTGGTGGGAGATCACCTGGACTGCAGCATCCTGACGACCATCAAGAGGGGCGAGAGGGTCCTTCTACCCTGCGAGGTCTGCGGCAAGTCCTTCGATCGGCCCTCGCTGCTCAAGCGACACATGAGAACTCACACAGGTATCTCATAGGAATTCACTTTGTTTATCGATATTGGTTTCCACCGCGGTGGGTCGCGAGGCATCTCGCGTATGAACCTCTTCTCCGGAGAATGCGTCCAATCGCGAGATGCATGCGTTTCTCAGCCTCGACACTAGGCTGGATCAATGGCTTTACATGGTCACTAATTTATTATGTGATTGCTGACTTTAACCGGTTCCACTAATCGAACTTCACGGTAATGCCTGTTATCGCTGAGATGGTCTAAGTTACAAGCACTGTCGAGATATGGTCCGGAAATAATAATGACGGAATTAATTGTTATCGATGGGGGAAAGAGTTAGATTCACTTGAAATCCGAAGGACTAGGGCTGGTAATCATAGCAGCTGATAACGTATGTAGATAATAAAGGAAATTAGATGAAATGGTGGAAAGATTATTGCTAATACAGTAGACGCGATTATTGTATGAGGGTAGTAAATGGTGGATTACTTGGCTTTTGGATTTATGATGGGACAGGTGAAATTACCTGGTTCCATTAAATCAAGTTCGCAATAATACCTGTTATCACTGAGATGGTCTAATCCACTGCAAGCGCTTACGAGGTATGATCTGGAAGGAATATTGGCGGAATTAATTTTTTTTAGTGGGGGAAGAATTAGATTCACTTAAAATCCGAAGGACGGTAATGGGGCTAGTAATCATAGAAGTTGATAACGTATGTAGATAATAAATGAAATGAGATGACATGGTGGGAAAGATTATTGCTAATACAGTAGACGCGATTATTATACGAGGGTAGTAAATGATGGATTACTCGGTTTTTGGATTTAATCCGTTTATGATGGGACAGTTGAAATTACCTGGTTCCATTAATTCAAGTTCGTGATAATACCTGTTACGGCTGAGATGGTCTAATCTACTATAAGCGCCGACGAGATATGATTTGGAAGGAATATAGGCGGAATTAATTTTTAATAACGGGGGAAAGAATTAGATTCACTTAAAATCCGAAGGACGGTAACATGGCTAGTAATCATAGAAGCTGATAACGTATGTAGATAATAAAGGAAATGAGATGAAATGGTGGGAAAGATTATTGCTAATACAGCAGACGCGATTATTGTACAAGGGTAGTAAATGATGGTTTTTCGATTTAATCCGTTTATGATGGGACAGTTGAAATTACCTGGTTCTATTAATTCAAGCTCGTAATAATACCTGTTACCGCTGAGATGGTCTAATTTACTACAAGCACCGACGAGGTATGATCTGGAAGGAATATTGGCGGAATTAATTGTTATTAATGAATGAAAGAATTAAATTCACTTGAAACTTAGAAAAAGATAGTAGGGTTAGTAATCATAGAAGTTCATAACATATGCAGATAATAAAGGAAATGCAATAAAATACTGCAAAAGATTGCCGCGATAAATCTGTCAATAATTAATGGTGGATTAGTCAGTTTCCGGTATTAATCCTTCAGAATGGAACAGCTGAATTTAACGGTTTCATTAATCAAACTTCATGATAATCCCTGTATCGCTACTAATAATAATGCGTGTTATCGGGAAAATAGTCTACACTATCATGCAGTTGGTTTGATCGAGACAAAGGTATTGTTCGAATTATTTGTCATTGATGAAGAAATGAATTGCTTTCATTGAACATTCAATGGAAAATAATACGACCAGTAATTATAGAAACTAATGTTCTATGTATGTGAGAGAGGAAATGTAATAATGTACTTCCAGATTTGATAATAAATACTGGTGGCGGCCTCCGTCTAATAAAGTAATCGCGGCAATTAATCATGGTGGATTAGCCAATTTCCGACTTATAAATGATAATGAATATTGGTGGGTTAGTTTCCGGTATTACTTATGTACTATGCGATAATTGAATTTAACCGGTTTCACTTATCGATCGTTACAGCACGGACTGTTATCGCCGAGGAGGTCTCTAATGCAGTGGTGAGATTAAGTCACGAAAGAATATGTTGAAATTAATAGTTGTCAATGACGGAAGGAATTAACTGCATTTAAAGTTTAGACGGAGGCAACACGGTTAATAGTTATAAATAAGCGACACCGTAATGGATATAAAAAGGAATGCAAGGTGATAGTAGAAAGGATTGCATCCTTCGGTACTTGACGTCATAAACTTATCGATGACTAATGATGGATTAATCGGTTTCCGGTTTTATTCATTTATTATGGGGTAGTTCAGTTTAACCGGTTCCGCTAATCGAACTTCACAGTAATTGCCCTGTTATCATTAAGGTTGCCTATTACAGTGCCGGAATTAAATCGAGAAAAAATATTATTCGAAACTAATAGGTATTGACGACTGAAGAATTTGTATGAATAAAAGATATACAGAAAATCAGGAATACCGAGTAAACGATCATTATTCCGATAAGTGGCAAGACAAATTTAATTAAAGATTCTTATGACGACGATGAATTAAAAAAAATATATTGCCATATTTTTGCTGTTACCAAGGCGCGATAAGATTACCGATCTTAACCCTTTTTACTGAAAAAGTACAGTGATATCTAATAATTAAATACCTATTTAATAAATAATAAATTTAAATTATTCGTATCAGTTTATTCAGACAAGATCGTAATGAAATTTCCATTAATATCGTCTATTTACAACCGGGAATTTGAGGACTAATATTTTATTGCCTAGTTTTAATCAAGAACAAGTGTTAGAAAATATCATGAGTAATTGTCGTTACAAAATTGAGATGAGTAGATCATTTGGAGCTACAAAGTAGCGCGATGTACTATCAAGTATTATGCTGATTGCTACTTCGAGATGTTTGGGAAACGACGTTAGTGTCAATTGGAAGAAAATATGAAAATTGCACGTAACACCATAAGTGGAGGGTAATGACGGTGGCTCGGTAAGGTATTTCCTCGATATACGAGCGTATTGTCGGCTGAATGAGTCTGAATACAAAGTACACGCGTTACTGGCAACCCTCGACGTTATAACGCATGAATGGCTTTAGAGGTTACTAATTTACGGTTAAATTACTGACTTTAACCGGTGCTACCAACCGAAGTTCACGATGATGCGTCGTTTATCAGTGACGATAGCTGCGGAAAGTGATCTTTTCTCATTGACAGGCGATATCGCGAAGACTAGGGTGTAAGATAACAGCATGTACAAAAACTGAGGAAACCCCGAAAAAGGATGATAAATCGTCCAAACTTTTTCGCTAGTTTTGATAACCGGGTCCGATTATGTTCTATACATTTATTATACGCGAGCTTGAAATAAGTATATAAACGAAATCTGGGAAAAGGCTTAAAAAGTCGGCAATGAATCCTTCAAATATTCCTCTTAATATTAATATGCATAGCTAATTTTGTTTAATCAAATGTAGATTATTTGCAAGTGTAGGACAGCAGTTTGTATGAAACTTAGGAACTACAAAAAGATTACAATACATCTTTCATACGGTTTCGACGAGGTTAATGCGTGTGGCCAATTTCATTTTACGCAATGTTAATCACAAGTGTAAGATAACAGTTTACGCGAAACGTGGGAAAGGTTGAGAAATTAAGAATAAATTGTTTTAACAATTTCGTCGATTTCAACGGATATGGTTAATTTTGTTTCGCGCAATACTTATTGTTTACATAATTCGAAGAAAATCGAGAGAAAATTCGCCAGGCCTGCTCGTAGAACGTTTTACGGTGATAAGATCGAGATGAATATTTATAAAAAGGGAACCACGATGTCGAGCCTCTTGTTAAACGCGAAAATGCGAAGATAATGGATGGTTCTTTGCGGGATATTTTCTCCGATGCTCCGATACGCACTGCCGGCAATTTGTGGAGATTGCGAGTAAGCGTTTTCGGAGCAACGGAAGCGTGTCGCGTGTGGTTTGTAGTTCGTGTACTAACGTAAGAAGAAAACCACGGTGTCGTTAGGAACGCCTTGGACTTCCGTCGGCGCGGAAAATGCAGAAAATTGCAATGGCACACGGTAATCCAGCGGGTATTAAAATTGCAGGGGAGAAGCCGCACGTCTGCATGGTCTGCAACAAGGGTTTCTCAACCTCGAGCTCTTTGAACACGCACAAACGCATACACAGCGGAGAAAAGCCTCACCAATGCCTGGTCTGCGGGAAAAAATTCACGGCCTCGTCTAATCTCTACTATCACCGAATGACTCACATAAAGGTAAGTGCAACCTCCTCGCAGGACTTATTCTTATTGACAAAAATACCCGCGATGTGTATTTTTAAAGGGGATACTCGAATGACGACTCCACGATCAATATGAAAAGGATGTGAAGTTGTATTTTTTGAGAGAGGGTTCAATCGGAAATCAGGGAAAACGATTCCCTTCTTTGAGGATCAATTGTCTTTGATTTAGAATGATAAAGAACAGTGAGATTTGGTAAAAGGTGACGTTGGGCATCAAAATTGGGAGAATGTTTCACTTGGAAATCAGTGAAAACGATTTCCTTCTCTGAGAATCACTAGAAAGATATATAGAGATAAGATATCTAGAAGAGAATCTAGAATATATAGATATCTAGAGAAAGATATGTATAGAAAGATTAATTAGCAGGGGGATCAAAGGAAAAATTCCCACTATACTTGCTCGAATTAATTACATCCGATATTAAAATCACCCTAAACATCTTAAAGTAAGACCTTCCCCATTCTCAAGTACCTACGTCACTACTTCGTCAACAGAAACGTGCGGCATAACATTCAACCCTTTACGGAGATTCGTTTCGGACATATGATAAATCTACTTAGAGTAGTCGAGCACGAATAATTAATTAGGAGTGGGATAAAAGGAGAAATTCCCACTATACTTACTCAAATTAACTCTATCCGATTATAAAATCACCCTAAACATCTTAAAGTAAGACCTTCCCCATTCTGAAGTACCAACGGAAACGTGCGGCATAACATTCAACCCTTTACAGAGATTCATTCCGGTCGTATGATAAATCTTCTTAGAATAGTCGTGCACGAAAGATGAAAAGCGAGTAAAAATGGCAAGATCCCTGTCGGCGGACAAAAAGGGTGATCTCTGCAAGCAGAGCCGAGATTTCTTCGAGGCGCCTTCCGCGGAAACGGTGCGGAAAGCCGGCGCGCGAAAGAAGCGCCAAAGGGAGAAGAGGTTTTTGCCGATCCAAAGTGAAACTGTATGAGTTTCTCTAATCCCTTGGAGTAATGATATCTCGTGAGCCGTATAGGCCGGTCCGCCATCAGCTACTGTAATTGGCCCATTACTCGCTACCGCTTGGAATGCAATCCAATTAGAGAGACAGAGAGCGTATGTAGCCCGAGGCTGCTCCAACCTGCTGCAGCTCCGCGATGCGTTTTGAAGTTTCACTTATGCGTCACTTTGGCCCGAAGCTGCACCTCCGTTCCCGAAAACTCCAAGTCGAGGACGAGCGCGAGAATGGTGCTGATTAATCCTGGATAAAACGAGCTTCGGGATCTCAGCGTGTACGTCCAGGTTTCGGAGAACCTGCGAAACTCGAATCTCTCTAAAGGTGCCAAGGAAAAAAGCCAGCATCGCATTTTATTAAAGATTATTTATGAAGATGCGGACTCTAATCCAGATTTAGAATGCAATCTCTAGAGGTGGTTTTCATTAAGGTGTTGTGATAGGGCAGATTACGTGCGGAGGTATTTTCTTTTGGAAAGATGTAGAATGCATATTGAGTATATGGTTCTTTTGAATTGCATTTTAATTTAATTCGGATCTCCATGTATACGTCCAGGTTTCGGAGAACCTGAGAAACCCGAATCTCTCTAAAGGTGCCAAAGAAAAAAGCCAGCGTCGCTTTTTATTAAAGATTATTTATGAAGATGCGGACTCTAATCCAGATTCAGAATGCAATCTCTAGAGGTGGTTTTCATTAAGGTGTTGGGATAGGACAGATTACGTGCGGAGGTACTTTATTTTGGAAAGATGTAGAATGCATATTGAGTATATGGTTCTTTTGAATTGCATTTTAATTTAATTCGGATGTCCATGTATACGTCCAGGTTTCGGAGAACCTGAGAAACCCGAATCTCTCTAAAGGTGCCAAGGAAAAAAGCCAGCGTCGCATTTTATTAAAGATTATTTATGAAGATGCAGATTCTAATCCAAATTCAGAATGCCATCTCTAGAGGTGGTTTTCATTAAGGTGTCGTGATAGGGCAGATTACGTACGGTGGTACTTTATTTTGGAAAGATGTAGAATGCAAATTTAGAATATGGTTCCTTTGAATTGTATTTTAATTTAATTCGGATCTCCATGTGTACGTCCAGGTTTCGGAGAACCTGCGAAACCCGAATCTCTCTAAAGGTGCCAATGAAAAAAGCCAGCGTCGCATTTTATTAAAGATTATTTATGAAGATGCGGATTCTAATCCAGATTCAGAATGCAATCTCTAGAGGTGGTTTTCATTAAGGTGTCGTGATAGGGCAGATTACGTGCGGAAGTACTTTCTTTTGGGAAGATGTGATATCTGAAGAAGAGAAGAGAGAAGATGAAGATATCGAATCGCATTGTTTATCATATGAAATCAAAGGCAATCGGCTCTTAAAGAAGGAAATCGTTTTCAGTGATTTTCGAGTGAATAACCCCTCGGGGCACTCTCTAGGGTGTGGTTTCCATTTAAAGTGTCATTCCAGTGTAATTAAAGTGAAATGACAGTCTGTCTTAAGCAGATGAAGAATGCACTTTCCAAGGCACGTTCTTCTTTCTATCCGTGTCAATATATGAAGAGTTGTTAATCAAGATTCTAAACAGCTTCACGATCGGAATGATCGCTCAAAGAAATCTGATTTCTTTTTCTAGAAAGTGCACCTCAAAAATGTCGTACTTCTCGAGGAGACTAGTAATGAAAGATACAGGAATTGTTGTTCTTCGTTAGACATCGCTCTACACATTATTCCTCAATTTTCGATAATTCAGAAGCCACGTTCAATTGATTCGTAGCATATCAAGACCAAATACATGGACATTAAATCCACAAAATGCAATAAATTAAAAAAAAAGAAAACATTACACCCACGTGCATTATGAGGAGTCGCAGCTGCGAAGTTTAGAATGCAAATTTTAAGAAAGAGTGACCGCGATTTGATTTATACTAACAATGAGAATTAAAAACATTATTTAAAAAGCAACTTAGATCTATTCAGCAATAATCCATCACGCATGTGCGTAAAATATGAATAGCGCGAATGTGTTAAAAACACGATAGAGTATTAGAATACATTTGAAACTTCACTCGGACTATAGATAGGAACATGACCCTTAACCCTTTTAGTGCCGGAGGCCGATATATCGACCCTCGCTGCACTGGCGAAAAGTACCAGAGCCGATATATCGGCCCACACCTTGTAGCGCATTACTATTCGCTTTGCGAGAGATCTCTATCTCAAAATAAATTTATAATACGTTATAAATAGTCTAATTTCATTACGAGAGAATTAAAATAACGATACAACAACACCTATAACAACCTATAACCTACCTATAACAATCTATAACCTATAACAATTACTTGTTTCGGATGAGATAATCCGTCCGTCGCCTACCATGTGCCTTGGAGTTATTTCTCATGTTTCTTGTGCAATATTACTTATTTTGTTAAAAAATATATTGGAAATTTAAAGTATACACTTTGCAATCAGCGGTCTATATAAATTTATGATAAAAAGATGACTTTTCCTATGTGCAATTACGTATTGAAACAGAGAACTCAATTTTTCTTTTTCTTTTTGATCACATATACCTTTATTTATGTAATTTTCAATGAATATAGAAAAATTAGCGTCACCGTTTTATTCTCTATTTTGTCCTTAATACCCTGCTTTTTGAATTATGTAAATATCGCTTTTCGTTTGGTCTTTACGAGCCTTTTTCCAAATCCTAGTAAAATCCAAAAATTCGGCCGGTTATCTTCGCATAAGTACCTCTTTTTCGCCCGGCACTAAAAGGGTTAAATAATCGGATGATTCGGAAGCAGCGTTAAATTGATCCGCGACATGTTAGACTACATGCATACGCGGTAGATCTACGAGTTACGTATTGCCGGGAAACATTACACCCACGTGGATTACGAGGAGTCGCAGCTGCGGAGTCTAGAATGCAAATCCTAAGAAGGGATGATCGCGATCCGATTGTCCGCGATCAGATTTAACGGGCAAGGAGATCCAGTAAACATGTCGGTGTACCCTGGGATATTTCGCTCCGCGGATCACTGCGCCTCGTCCGCGAGCATTCGTTAATTTATTCCGAACTACCCTAACCTGGGCAGCGCAATTGCGAGAGCACTCGCAAACGCGGCTGTGTGCAAGGTACACGCCCCGTGTACGCACGTCGTATACGCACGTCGTTTATGTAAGGCGTGTACGCAGCAACCGCTTTTGCGAATGTCCTATCGGCAGGTGCATCTCGGATCTCCCGCTCGTGTGTGCCCGTGCGTGCATAAAGGCGCACGCACATGCGTCGACTCCCTTATACACGGCGTTCATTCACGTCCCCGCGTCTTAAGGTGCACGCCAATCCGCAATAATTTTTTAACACGGACCCGCTTAATTCGCCCCGCCAGGAAAAAATCGACCCTTGCCGGAGGATCCTGTAAATGGACGATCTCGTCCTGCACGCGATAAATGAGACGCTCGGTGTCCTGTTGCTCGAGAAGAATGTTTAATCGAACGCGGATAAATGGCGGGTGTCAGTGGTGGGTAATAATTGAAGGACTTAGGGCAAAGAGGTGTGAGTTAACGATCGCGGGTCTTACTCACTTGGGGAAATTTTTATTCAGGAGTTGGACATTGTTCAGTTAATGAGGCTTGAACTAAGTATGAACTTTGTGGATTAATGTCTAATTACGTTACCCGAGGTTTTCCTTGATTTGTTAAGTAGTCCTTTGTGTCGGATCGAACATTTCTAACAGGCTGTGAGGAAGTGTTTAACTAAATTCACGCAATGTGTATTGGAAGTTTATTTGGTTATGGAAAATGAATTTGCAATATTCACATTCAACCGTTTTCCTCCGCTATTACGTAGAATCAGCTCCCGATAAAACATAATTTATAACACCGAATCATCTTAAACAATCAATCCATTAACTTAATCCGCTCTCAACTCCCGTAACATATTTTTTAATTAAATTTCATTCAAAAGAGAAAGAAAGGAACAAAAATGGAAGAAGTAGTCAACCCTGAAATTTGCGAGTAACACAAACTAACATTCTCCCTAGACCGTAGAAATTGATAAAAGAGAGTACATTCAATTTCGCGCACAGTTTTCGATAAAACATAATTTATAACACCGAATCATCTTAAACAATCAATCCATTAACTTAATCCGCTCTCAACTCCCGTAACATATTTTTTAATTAAATTTCATTCAAAAGAGAAAGAAAGGAACAAAAATGGAAGAAGTAGTCAACCCTGAAATTTGCGAGTAACACAAACTAACATTCTCCCTAGACCGTAGAAATTGATAAAAGAGAGTACATTTAATTTCGCGATCGAGCAAGTCCGTGGAGAAAACTCGTTTCCTCCAGAAAATGTCCGTCTTCCGGCTCGGTTCATCGACAGAAGCGATGAAACCGATCGAACCGCCTCTCACCCCGCAATTCATCAAGTCTTAATATTAAAACACATTTAACGCGTCGCGCAATAAAGCCGGATTAAAAATGCTAAATCGATCACAGCACTAACAGGATTATTTAATACGCGTCCAGGTCTTGGGGGATTAAAAGATGGAGATTTAACCGCGAGTAACCGCTTTTCCTTCAACACCCTCGATCCGGTTTTTCATAGGCTACAATTTCTGCGCGTTATTACGCGGGCATTGCCGTACACCGCGTATTGCACTCATACCGGTACCAGAAAACCCGTACACACGGGACGAGGTTTACGGGCGACCTAACGAGCCCAGAGAGCCCCGGTTTTGGTTTTAGAGGGATGATTTATTTAAACTGCCATCTCGGAGTCATACCTAATCGTTCGCCGGGCGACAAGACGACGGGAATTATGACCGCTCGTCAATTCGCGTAATGGCGAACGGTATTACGACTCCTCTTTTTTACCTTATCTGCAGGAAAAACCGCACAAATGCTCCCAGTGCTCCAAGTCGTTCCCTACGCCTGGCGATCTCAAGAGTCACATGTACGTCCACAACGGGCTTTGGCCCTTCAGGTGTCATATCTGCAGCAGGGGGTTCAGCAAACCGACCAATCTCAAGAATCACATGCTTTTACACCTGGGAAGGTGCTCCAACAAGAAGTTCATCAAGTCCCTGCCCGATTTGTGACTCTACTCGGGACCAGGATCGGGTAAGCAAGTTCGCTAAGTAATTTACGTAGTTTTATTTTACAGCAAATTACTATACGAACAAAATCATCTTATACGAAAAAGAAATCTGCCGGTCGTTCTAGTGCTAACACAGGAATATGTTATAGTTATCTTTTTAAATCATCCTTTATCTTATTGAATCGATTTTCAGTCTTTTCTGAAGATAGCTCTTTCCGAAACGCGTGAATTACTTTTGCTTATAATTTGAGTTTTATATCAAGTACTAAGTAGTTTGAGTTAGATGCTATAATAAAGTCTTGAATGCATGTCCCCTTTAACATAGAAATTTGTTTTTTTAAATAATTCTTATTCTTATTGAATCGATTTGCAGTCTTTTCTGAAAACAGCTGTTTTCGAGACGCGTGAATTATTTTTGTTTCTAATTTGAGTGGCTTTTTTCAAACTAGTACTGCGTCATGCAACTGAAAGAAATCGTTCCGGAAAAAAGTACCATAGATCTTGTCTTCGTTTTTTAGCCAAGGGATGTAAGGGGATTATTTATTTATTTGAAACGTAATCTGCGTAAGACGAATAAGCTGGCCAAGAATGTTGGACGGGTCGGTGTTACACATACGATACTGCTACCTTCACAGCTCATTCTATTTATCGCAAGTAATTATTATTAAATACTCTCTTATTTCTTACTAAAATGGTTCACAACCATTATTCACCATTTTCGCCGTTTCTGAAATAGCTCGAGTCTTTTTTTTTTCCCCAATTTTTTCTGTAAATTGAAAGACTTTTATTCTAAGCACAAGTTTCCGTCTTATCAAAGCAATGTGAAGGATATCTATTTATTTAAGACTTAATCTATCTAAGGCGAGTAAGCTGGTTTTGTTTGGAAAGAATTGTGTACAATCAATAGTTTGAAAAAGAAATAGATAAAAAACGAATTCCTTGAGAAACAGCCTTTATTGTATAGCATAAGTACTTGTAAAATGCCTGTAAAAACTAGTAATCCAAAGAATGTAACAAAAACACCTTATAGATACTTTTTTGCTAACTATTTTGTGAATTAAGTGTTGAAAAATTACGGGGAAATATAATTTATTTCAGAAAGAAATACTACACTATTACAGGACATGAACATAACTTTACACTTATGTGCCGAAGAGAAAAAACTAACATATGAGAGCTGAAATGAGTAAAAAGATAAAGTTCTCGCTATGGTATCCTTATTTCATATAATCAGAATTAAAAGAGATATTTCGAATTGTTTAAAATAGAGATTTGTTATCTACATAGGCTGTTTCTCAAGTGATCAATTTATTTAATATCACTAACGTGTCTCGCATGTTCTTAATTATTACTCTACATTATGAGGTCAACATACTTATCCAATTAATATTTGTGCCTCCGTCCTGTGTACATCTATCGCAATGCACGTCTAATTTGACACTAAACAACGTGCATTAAATTTACTAATAGATGATAAAACTTATGAATGGCAATAGGGAGCTTAGCGCACAATCTCTATTTCTTAATTACAAAAAAAAAGTCATCAACGCGGAGTAAAAGTGACAGAGCATTAATCCTAGTATAAAATATTAAATGACGGTGGAAAAACAATGATCATTTCATTATCTTCCTCTACGTTTCAATGTCCAGTGATTGCCGGGTCTTTCTATACGAACAGTAAAATATTATTCTACGGGAATGTTAAACAGCTATTAATACAATTATCAATTCTACGCATCCGCTAATATCAAATGTCATAGTAATACGAACTTGGAGGAGATACTTTTTAACGCGAGAACGACAATTAGAATAAACATCTCTCCTCGTTACTCCATTAGACATTAGTTAACAAATCCTAAAGCGAGCCACCTGGAAAACTAGATTTTCGATAGTTACACCTTCCCACGTTCCTATAACTCACCGCTAATTGATTTGTCACGACTTACGGATTAAAAATCGCATCTCATAGAAAAAGATCATTATGACTATGTGTATCGTACATTGTATGTATGAATTAGCACACCTTTACACGCTAGTTAAAAGGTAACCGTAACCTCTGTACAATTTTATACAAAAGGAAAGGTGATAACGTTCAACCGTTGATTACAGATATAGCGAAGGACTCTCTGCAGCCATCGGACTTCGTAGACTCAGCTATTCGACGGCTTCGCAAAGTTCTACGAGCGTCCTCTTGACAGATGCCAAGAAGACCCGAGTGTCAAGAAAACTCGCTGTCAGTGTAACTACAATAAGTCTATTCAGTTCGAGAGCGGTAACGAGCTTAACAATCAAACGATCTTAGTGCCTTGCGTAATTCCCTCGAGTGTAATTACTTCGGTGTCCACGACGTTAACGTTAAGTCAGTGTACCATACGCAATCGTTTTTATCATACTTTGCATAAACTTTCCACGTGGTTCCCTTTAAGGTGATATGAAAGCGCCGTCAAAGAGATCTCGTTTATGAAACTCTTCTCCGAACAATGTACCGAGTCGTTTCAAACTTAACAATGTGAACATGGAGGCTACAAGGTAAGTCTTGACACCCACGAAGTATCAATTTTTTAAACATTTATTTATAGACATATTTTAAATTTGTATTAAAAAAATGAAATTTCACGGGGGACAAAACCTTCCTTATGGCCTAAATGTTTACGTTGTGTACTTTGAAAGGACTCGGTATACCCAGTTTGTAGAAAAGTTTTATGAACAATTGATCTTTCAGATGTCACCTTTCACATCCCCTTAAAGCGATTGTCCCGTCTCCGGCATTAGCTCTAGAATTAATTGTTACGTGGTTTCCGTAATCTGAAAGCCAGCACTGAATAATTTATGTCGCACCGGTGAACTCGGTGGCCCGACAGGAAGTAATCGTTACTCGAAAACAAATTGTAAGGATTCAGGTAGTTATTAAATAAATCTCTCGCTCACCCCCAACTCCGGTCGAAGTGACTCGCACTAGAATCAGGGATCGTGGGAGTAGGGTTCGAAAAGTGATATACGAGAGCCACCCTTTTTCTCACGTTTTCTTTTCTTTTTTCTTTCTTTTTTTCCTGTAAATATTCTATTAAACAGAACACAATTTGGAGATATTTAGATTGCATTTTGCCATGTACATTATCTTCCGCCTTGCTAAGGTTTCTTAATCTCTTTTTTTTTTCTTTTTTTTATTCTGTAGTATCACGTAGCTCCCACTAGATCCCGTAACCGCCGCTGCCTAATCCAGCTTTGGTGTCGACAGGTACTTGCTTTTGAAAGCAGTCATCAAGAAACTGAGCCATTGAGAGGTACAGGTGTCCTTTGACACCTGCCAAGCTGTGGCTAACATCCGGGTATACCTGAAATGCCAATTTTCACAATTAATTCCCTATTATGCGTAAGGAAACTCTAATTAAATAGAATTAAATTAGGTAATTAGAAAGAATTATCGTGCCAGGGAAAATGTCTCATTTTCAATCTGTTGATATACGAGATTCTATGACAATGGCCTGTTCACTTATGACGCGTTATAATTATGTTAATATTTTACGTTATATATACATATACATACTCGCTGCTGCGCTAAGTGAACTTGGGACTGTTTGAAACATTTTCATTTCTCCTTATTTTTTTATATGAAATCTTTGGCTCTATATAATAATGGAATATTTCCTAATCGTACCTGTTGTCGAAACAGTATACCCTTCTTGGCAAGATGTCGAGCTAATGCCATCGACTGCTGAAATTGAACATTGTCATCCGCAGTGCCATGCACCAGGTAGAACATTTTATTGCGAAGGAATTCTACTTTCTCGTAGACGTCGGACTCCGCGTATCCCTTGTAATTGGAAGTTACGTTTGGCAATCCCATGTACCTTTCCGCGTACGCAGAATCTGTAAACGGAGCCAAGTTGAAATTAATTCGATTAATCTGTGTACAGTAACAGTCTATATCTACAAGAGGAATTTCAAATGAAATCTACAAGTTGCGGTATGATTCTCCCGATTACGCGGAAACATCTGCTAATTGCAACAAATGTCAACGAGAATTAATCCAACATTTTTTACGCGGAGTCATGATGCCTTTATAGATTTATCTGACTTTGCGATACGGTGGAATATCCCGAATAATTGATTAAAAAAATTAAAATACCGTAAAGCTTACAAGTAAGCACAGGTGCCACAAATCTACAACTTGCACTATGATTTTCCTGACCTGACAGAAAATCTGCTAATTGCAAGAAATGTCTATGGGAATTAATCGATCGTTTTTTTTTTGCGTGGGGTCATGATGCCTGCATAGATTTATCTAACTTTGCGAGACGATGCAGTATTGCGAATAAGTAATTTTAAAAATTAAAATACCATATAGCTTCCAAGAAACCACTGGTGCCACACTAATGCCGCACTGGAACACGTCTTGTTCTGGTTGAGCTAAAACGAGGGCAGCAACGAAACCGCCATAACTCCAGCCCCAAACTGCGACACGTCGTTTGTCCACGAAATGTAGAGAATCCCTTAAGTATCTGTAATTTTGTCAAGAACAGGACAAATGTGGTAGATTTGTCCGCCGCAACACTTGAGCTGGAAGCTTTATACTAATAATTAATGCGTCAATTACTCTGTGACTTCCAGTTGGTCAGCGACTTCGACCGAGCCAAGTCTATAGTACACTTCGTGGAGGAGCTTGTAACCTTGACCCCCAGTGCCTCTGCCATCGATTTGGGCAACTATCATGCTCTTCCTGCTGGCCAAGTAAGTGTTCCAATCGATCTTGAACATCTCCGTGACCAGCTGCGACCCTGGAGCACCATATCTGCGAAAAAAATGAGCAATTTCACCCAATATAACTACATATGACCCCAGATAGAAATTCATGAGCACCGTATGATGAGGAAAATCGATTTACAAGCAATCTGCCGACCAATTGCTACATGAAATGTCTGCAATATGTGTACGCATATTGTACAATAAATTTGCAGAAAAACTTCCGGTAAACTTGTCATAAATGGGTGCAGCAATACATTTACCGCATACTTGAGTCTTATGCCAGATATGCCATAACATAACATTAACATAAGATTCATCAACTGAAAATATATGGAAATTTAATAGGAGGACATTGTACGAAGTTAGTATGCTACTAATGTGAGCTAAATATGACGTTGCTGCATACTCCCGTTTCCATTACGCCATGATTTAAGTATGAGCTACAGACCCTGCAATTGTTCATGAGCAATGCGTGAGATAACTTTAGCTGTACATATGCGGACAAACATTGAGACATCGCATGCATTTAACTTTGTTTCATATTTCAATATATTTGGTTCGTCATTCTGTCCTGTAGATATGAGTCCCAAATGAGGATTCATAAGCAACGCTCTCATGACTCGTTTCATGATCTTTTACGAGGCAAATTTCATGCAAATTTTTCACCCATTGTCTATGTAAGACATTAATCGCGCAACGTTAAATATCTCTGTCTGTTGAATCTATTTTTTTTTTTTAATTCTTCAAAGATTTATCTGAATTTTTATTCGTAGTTGAAAAGTACTTTATGCCTCCAAGATGGAATATTTCAGTCTCAGCATGACCACGTGTTCTAAGAGCCTGTTTTAATTTAAAGTAGGGAGCGTATGAACATGATCAACTTTTTTAAGGGTGACTTACACTTGAACGACCATCGGGTAACGAGTGATTTCATCTTCTCGCAACCCAGGTGGAAGATGTAATCTGACTTGTGCATTGTAACCACCGCTTATCTGAACCGGGAAGGTTTTCACTTGCGGAAGAGCTATCTTGTTAACCTTTTCCTAAAAGAAAAGAGTCCATATACATTAATTATCGGTTCGTTCTCGCTATTAAAAATGACGCATTAGGTTTCGACCTAGGTACAATGATTTTTCCGTTACTAAAAGCTGTTAACCCTTTGGCTACTAAGAGCGCCTAAAGGCGCCGGACGTTTGGTCCAATATTGCCTGCACGGTCAGACGAATTTCGCCCATATGTCGAAATAGCTCCGTGTTCAAAGGGTTAAGGAGAGGTACTTACACGGAGTGCCGTATTGTTTTGGAGGAGGATAATGAATCGCGGTTCTGGAATGTCGGTCTTGTAAAGTGCAACCGTCGGAATTCCAGGACCCAAACATTCCAGAACGAAGTATTCCAGTTCTGAAGAAAACACCGCACTGTGATACTGACAAGGCTCTGGAGCTTCTGAAAAGGAAAGTATTGAGAAGTTTAACAAAAAAAAAATATTTCGTCGTCCCTGATATCATTTTCATACGTCCACACAGCCCCGTACATGACACATATTCGAATAGCACTCCGTACACAAACATTGAGAAGCGCCATGTGTGTACAATCAATAGTCCGAAAGATTCATGCCGTTTTCACGTGGAATCAAAATTAGACATCGAACCAATACGTCTGAGGAACAGCACGAAGACGAATTGCATTTTTACGAATTGTCGAAAAGAATTCTCTTTGTACACCTTAGAATTAGTAACACCTAATCAATTTCATAGAACATCATACAGTTTTATTGTTACATTCATGATGTTTCATAATTGCATTTCGTGTAAAGCTATTGAGGAAAAAAGAAATATTAATTCCGTAATGCAATTTCATAGATGTCAATGTCAGGTAGCATCTACGATATAAATCCATTGATTTCTCATAGTTGAAATGAAATATTATATCGATAACACGATGCCCGAAGGATTTTTATATCTATATAATCCAGTTTGATTAAAGAGTGGCTTAATGCTTTTGTTAAACTTACTCTTCCTTTTTCTAAAAAGAGTTGCATCGTTGTTTATTAAAGATACTAATGCTTACACTTACGATAAAGTTTCTCTACTGAGACTACATTTATTTATTCGCAAAAATACACTCGCATGCGATGCACATTCCAAGAGATGCGTTGGAAATAATTTTATACAAATTCAAAGCAAACACCATTTTACATCAAGTGAGTGTTTTTCATTTCTACTTCGCCAGGAATGTAGACATTTAGAAATTATTTGTCTCGAGATTAAATGATCTTACGCTTTTCTAATAAAAGTAAGATTTATTATTCCGTATATGTAATAATGTAAAACTCCTGATGCTTTGTATAAAATGGAAATGGTGGAAATGTTTGCATTCGAAGTGCAGATATTTAAGCTCTAGTATTTTGACAGATAACTAATTCCTATAACGATCCACTTTTCCTAATTATTAACGTAATTAATCGTTCCTGAAAGTCTGGGTAAATCTAACTAGAACATTGAATATTCCACAAATTCTTCCAACTTAAGTCATTCAGACTTTTACATTTTTAATTTATAAACAATCCTGTACTAACAGCGTAATGTATAATCATATGATATACATCTTTGATCGTGTAATGTGCTTAACCAAATATGTGTATGTACATTGACTTTCAAAACGAAAATCAGTGATATAGTGCCATTTTTCATTATTTTGCACGATGAACATGTTTTGTGTAACAAGTATCACATCAGCCGTTTAAAAAAGCAGCATATTGAAAAATGTGAGAATAGACACGTAGATAGCAATTAATAATATCATAAATTAAATGAAAACCACAGCCAAAGCTGCTTATCATTCATATTTATATATTCCTGTTGCCTCTAAATAGTATAATTATTTATGAAATTATTCTCTCCGTGCGCAATGCGACATGAATTATTTCCAAACGCATGTGCATGTTATCGCTCTTGCTTCTAGTTATAATTACTGCATGAATTTAGATGACTTGAACTTTCACTGGCTGCACGAACTAGTTAACAAAGTTCAGTAGCCAATTAATTTAACCCAGAATATGTACCGACGAAAGTAAAGATATACTCTACAATAAATACAGTAAATGCGAATGCACATTTATTTCGCATTCGACGCAGTGAAATTATTTTTTTTATAACCGACGTTTATCTTTAAATGCCTATATGTTGCAAACAATTTCTTTTTGTATGCAAGTATTAATAATACTGTGAGCCATAAAGTATCGCACGAATAAGTTCCACGTGCGTTTAAAATGATATACTCTCTTATCGATTTATGTACCAACATCTATGTTGCAAACAATTTCCCTTTGTATGCAAGTATTGATAATACTATGGTATAAGACAAAATATCGCACGAATGAGTCCCACGTGCGTTTAAAATGATATACTGTCTTATCGATTTATGTACCAAGATCTATGTTGCAAACAATTTCTCTTTGTATCCAAATATTGATAATACGATAAGACATAAAATATCGCAAGAATGAATTCCACGTGCGCTGAAAACAAAGTTCAGTTTGACAAAAATCCATTCCCTTCAGGCACATACTCGACTAGAGGAGACATTACACGTACACGGGTGTACACAAAAGAGAGATGGTGAATGATTCTAGAATGTCGTCAGACCGCATGCACGTCAAGGGAAGGGAGCGAGTGCAGGTGCGAAAAACGGGACTGAAACTTGCAAGACCAGGAGGTGAAGAGCTGTAAGATAGATCTTATACAGTTGGTATGTACAACGTGGGGTAAACGATATCTTAACATCCCTCTCGGCTACCGCGCGTCTCCGACGAAACAGAGATTCCGGCCAATTTAATCTTGGGAAAGCCCACCCTTTTCTTCCCTGGGGGCACAGATAACAGCCCGAGTGATAAGGATCCTAAACGGTGAAAGCCCGAAAGACGATGTTCTTTGCAAGCGGAGAATCTCGAGTTTCCGTCTTTTGTCCGCTTGCGGGTTTACCTTTCGCTGTCAACGAATATCATAAATCCAGAGCAATTCCTGCCTCAAAGGCAATGTACCCAGATAGAGAGAGAAATGCAAAAATTGCATGAAATTCCCCTCATTAAAGATCATGAAATGCGTCACGAAGGCGTTGAACTCCTCATTTGGAACTCATATCTGCAGGATGCAATGACGAACCAGAAATACTTATATATGAAACAAAGTTAAGTACGTGCAATGTCTCAATGTTTGTCCGCATATGTACAGCTAAATTTATCTCACGTATTGCCGATAAACAATTGCAGCATCCGTAGCTATTATTTGAGTCATGGGGTGACAAATTTACCTCAAATGTTTCTTCGAATTTATTGTCTAATACGTGTACATATATTGCAGACATTTCATGCAGCAAATACTGGTGTAAATTGTTTGTAATTCGATTTTCCTCATGCCACGATGATCATGAATTTCTATCTGGGTATTTTCACTCGGGAGAAGAGAAAAAGTTCCTTGTGCTAAATTCCCCTTTACTCGTTTAATCAATTTTTCTTCACAATCCTAATCATTGTTTAAGAAACATAACCCTAAGTTTTCGAACGTTCATATCTCTAACCCAATGTCCATTGCATGTAATATAAAAAAATTGCTTCTTTACATACCTTACACCCACGCTACGGAAATTTCTTTTACGATAAAGTACCTTGAAAACATTTTAACCTGTTAACTGCAGAATTTACTGTAACGATCGGGCTACAGACGTGTACACACGTTGAAAGTTAATTAACAGGTTAAATAATTAAATATCCCTTTCCATTCCCCCAAGACCATATTCCAACTGAACCAGCAATATGCCTTTATCAGGAATCGCTCTAAATTTACAAGATTCATTAAGCCGCGCGCCACCAACAGCGAAGGGAGACGCGCAGACGGCGGCCATCTTGGAAATCCTGAGTTCTTCGGCGCCCCATTTTGAGCGTCCCTTTCACGTCCCACATCTTTCATACGGAAATTCGGGTCGATTTAACCCCGAGAAAATTCCCCCATTCGCTTTCCTCCGTTCGGGGAAAGATTTTCGGGATTTTCTTGGAAACCTAAGGAACGATTCTCGGTTGATATCTCCGCCTTTCTGCCGCGGCACGCACACCACACGCTCTCCGTCCTCCCTTGGTTCCTTGGCACATACACACACGCAGCACACGCACACGTTCTTGAGCCATTGTGTAAACAGAGCATGTAACTTGAGCTAACAGAAAAGCTTTCATATACCGTCTCTACCTGATTACGTGTGGCCGTCCATCACTGTCGTCACTGTCATACGCAAGACGGCAATATTAGGTACGAATAAGAGGGAGTGCCGCACATCGGACCCGCCGTCACTTTTATTGCCTGCTGGGACTGCGGTTTCCAATAAAGCCAGCTGTTAAGAAATCTCTACGATAAGAGGACGTGGGAGGATGTCACGCAGTCTAACTCAACTGTCATGGGTGATGGAATGTGTGCTAGAGTCGAACAGAGCGGTTCTTATTTAGAAGAATGTCATCCCTCGATCCGCCATCTTGCTTTCCTCGTTTCTTCGAGATAAATATCCTAATACAGAAATATAGTCCTTAAAAACTGTTTTTCATTGCAGAGAACGTCAGCATTGAGGACATTAACTGTCAGACAATGTTCAGATGGTCTAAGTATCACTAATAATGTTTAAATCGGCATGTATGTTCGACGCCACGTCGTCGTAATACAAGATTGTAAGGTGCAATGTGCAATGTTAAACTCATAATAGATATCGGGAATTACACGCACGCAGAATGTTTTATTCCTGTAGCAATAATTGATAGTGGGTAATTGAATATAATGTATTATGCTTATTTACTGTTTTGACATTTCTATGTTCCACGCATTCAAAATGGGGACTGATGTTGTTTTGTACATTGCTGTGCAGCATATTTTTGATATTTATGTACTTTTACAGTCTCTTTAGTTTCTTTTCGACAAAAACCTAATTGTATGCCTACTTTATCTCGCAGAAATGAGTAAAGCGTTGTGGCAAGATCAAGTCGTTCCCCTTTTATAAGAATCTCTCTAATATCAGGAAACATAAACCTGTCTTGTCGAAGCATACAAATGCGAATTTGTTTCCTCGACAAGGATTGAAAATCTAACGAACCGTCCCTCAATCATACCTTTCGATCATCGATCGAACTCATACAAGGTAAAGATCGAGCTAGGACCCAAAGGATTTGGGAATGAAAAATCGTTTTGCTATTGTACCTACCCCGTTACAAGTGATACGTCCCAATACTCCAATTAAAATTCCATATACAATATATTCCTATCAAGATACTCAATGGAGTTCCAAGCCAATTTACTTGTACTTCTAATTTAACAGAAAATAAAAAATGTAAGATGCCACGAAAAGAAATGATAAAAGCTATCCTAGTTCATCTAAAAATTTGAATATCATTAAGTTTTAAGATGTTTTTGGAATACTAAAAGCACGTACCATTTAATTATAGAATACTTATTTTAAAACAATGCCATATCGAGATTCGCCACTTGTAACCTCTTTCAGCAATGTAATTCCTGCGAGATTTGATCACACTAGCCACATTTTATGGAATAACATATCACTTACAACGAAATGACACGTGTAAATAATAAAATGTATGAATGTGTGGTACGAAATAATCGAAACTTCGAAAAATCTGAAGTACAAACTTGCAGCTCCGCGTCTCTACTACTGTTAAACTCGCATGTAGAAGCAGCTAGTTTGTAGAACACTATGAAAATCGACGAACAATACGTAAAGCTAAACTACCTGTGCAACAAGCATAACATTCTTCTAGGTACCTATCTCAAAAGGGTATGCCAAATTTCTCGATCTTTAAAGCAACTACCTTAGCTACTCTAGCGATGCTACTTAGTATGTGACGTGACTTTCGAGAAGCTTTTATTGAGACGTATCCCTTATATGGAAGGTAAGAAATCAAAAGGTACCTAATACAGGGATATATTAAAATGGCAACAAGCGCAGTTTTACTTGATCGTACTACGGTGAGGGGTGCAAACTACTGTTCTCGGGTAGACTTTGATTTGCATGCGGCTTGACATCCGGTGCAAAAGAGTCGGTTCTAGCAAAAAAAGTTGCCCCTACGTCATCGATAGGAAATGCAGCTATTGCCCAGCCAATACCTCGTCTTCGACCGGCACATAAAATTACGATGAATCTATAATGCACAGCCAATCGATTTAATCCACCGTGATAAAAACGATTACTCGATGGCATATCAAATTACTGAGTGGAATATCGCGTACCAGATTATCTGTGAAGTGAACTGCATTACAGAAAATCGCGACGGACGGTAAACCACGTTACGTTCACATTTAAACTCTAAAACTCATTTCTAAAACATTTTTAGGAAACGACCCTTTATGAATATTACATTTATCTTTATTCTTATACATCAAAAAGCAGTCGAGGACAGCTTGAGGTTAATTTGAAGAGGAAGGGCCAACCATACACCTCCCACTTAAGGTGTCATGAAAGTGTGATATATACACACCACAAAGTGAAAATATTTATAAAACTTATCTCCAAACTGGTTGCACCGAATTATCTGAAACCTTAACACGTTATTATGGAGGCTCCAAGGAATAACGCGCTGCTCATGAAATTTCTTTTTTTCTTTCAATTAAAAAATTTACAATTTAAATTTAAATTTTGTACTTATCTCGAACAAGAACGAAAAAAAGATATTTCTTTCTCGAAAAATGTAATTTCACGGGCAGCGCGTTCTTCCTTAGAGCCTCCACAATCACGTGCTTCAGATAATTTGGTGCACCCAGTTTGGAGAAAAGTTTTATGAATATTTTAACTTTTTGGTACGTACATATCACACTTTGATACCACCTTAATTCCTCAAGATTTCTACCTGAAGAGCATCGACCCTGTGCTTATAAATCCCGATCCGGTGTATAACGAAGACTCGGTATCAGGCTCTTAAATGAAGATCCGTCCCCGATAGTCGATCGGAAGGACGAATCTCCCTCTGGAAGCTTGAGCACCTCCAAGGACAGGTCGAGGAGGATAATGCATCGCCGTTCCGTGTCTACGTGTGTGTCGTACAACCAAAGAGGTCTCATCTACGTGTGGCTAGATCTAGGTATATGTATATAAAACATAATTATAAACCGATGCGCGTGTGTGTATGTGTGAGAGATGGTGACGAGTGACGGAGTGCTCCCTCGGTTCGTCTTAGAGGGTCGGATTTCTCCGGTAGGAGGGAAAGGCACGGTACTCTCTCCCTCTCTCAATCTCTCTCCTCGTAAGGGAATCGTGTGTGGAAATAACTCCTCGACGAAGGTCACTTATGCCATTAACGAGGTAAAAGCAGGCTGCCTCGGGCCGAGACGGGTTCGCAGTCATCGGACATACTCACTCGAACTGACCCTAGTCTTTCCCTTGTCTTTTTTACGGGGACTCGAGACCCGCTGCTGCTCCTTCTTCGAGGTGTCCTGGGCCTCGTACTGCTCGCTCCAGTCGGTTTTATCTGCCCAGGTACTGTAGCGATTCGTGGACCCCGTGTGAGCCGGCACTTGACCATCCGATGACATGTAATGAGCCTCGGGTTTGGTAGCAGGTACTGTACATGTTATGCAGACGGCCTCGTGCAATGACGAACCCACGTGGGGCAGGATCGAACTCACGCGGTACAGGTGACGTTGGCCTGGCTTCGACTGCGGTATCCCGATAAAGTATCTGCAATGGAATTCATAGGAATTTCGCAAATACCGCGACATACATCTTAAATGGTATACTAACAAGTCTTTTTTGTACCACTAAAAGTAATCTTAACCGTTTGAGTCCCTCGCTCCGCTTTCGCGCTCTTCAGATTTCATGTCGAAAAAACCCAGTACATTTGAACGATACGGACACTGACGGCGCACTCAACTTTTCAGACGCATGTACGTATGAACGCGGGAAGCGCGGTACCTTTGCTTACTTACTTCAGGTACTTTTACTAAAGGTTATCAGGTACTTTTCAGAGATTTTCAAGTACCTTTAAAAGTACCTGAAACATTTTAATGCATATCTGAAAATCTCTAAAACGTACCTGAAAACGTTTAGTAACGGTACGCGAGGCATTTTAATGCGTAACTGACAATCAGGTACTTTATAAATGCACCTGAAAATATCTAAGAACTACCTAAAAACCTTTATTACAGGTACCTGAAGCATTTTAAAGGGTTCTTCAAAATCAAGTACTTTTACTAAACGTTTTCAAGTACTTTTTAGAGGTTTTCAGGTACGTTTACAAAGTACCTGAATTTCAGGTACCTTTTAATATGCCTCAGGTACTTTCACTAAACGTTTTCAGGTACTTTTTAGAGATTTTCAGGTATCTCTAAAAAGTACCTGAAACATTTTAATGCGTACCTGAAACTCAGGTACTTTTTAAAGGTACCTGAAAACCTCTAAAAATTACCTCAATGTTATTTATTAACATTAACCCTTAGCGCTCCGCAAGTTTCGGAACGTTATGACGAATGTCTCCGTAGCGGAGCCAACGGAGCGCTAAGGGTTAAGAGATCGTTAGACGCGATGATGTGCAATCAATTTAATATTTAATTTCGTTCAATGTAAATGCAGAAGGTGTATGCTCACATAGTATTATTTGCTTGGTCCCACGCGAGTATTCTCGTAACCTCGAATCTTCCGTGTGTAAGAGGTACCACCTGATTTCGCAGGACATTAACGTAAACTATGTGCTTATAGTAACCAGCTGGGCCATCCCTTGCAGGTGCAATGGCGATGTAACTGGCACCATTGGAAGAAAATAGTGGCGATTCCGGCGGAGTGTCGACCCATCCACGGTCTTCGCCGGATATCCGTTGCATTTCCTGCGGCAGGGAAGGAAAAAATAATTCTTTAATCAAATAATTCTTACCGACATTTCTTATTATTCTCCTAAGTCTAGGTATAATTTTCATTTTTCATTATTTTTTATTTAATATTTTAATTTATTTATTTATTGGTTTATATTAAAATAATAATTATAATTGTAATTATATGTATTATTATTGTATTAGTAGTATTGTATTATTGTAATCAATTGTAATTATAATTGTAAATAAATATTATTTAATAAACAAATAATTAATAAAAAAGCCATATTTCATAAATTATATAATTTCCAATTGAATATTAATTTAAAAAGAATATCAAAAATCGAAGTAGACTCAACCAACCTGACAGTGCCACAATGGACTCTTGCAGATTGTCACCACAGAGAGATTCTGAGCGCGATTCAGCCAAGTGATGCAAATCTCTGTCAAAGAGACCCAAGCTGCCGTGGTGAAGTAGTGCTCCCTGGTAATATTAAAATATTTCATTTATAGACAAACTTGTGATTCCTTCTTTAGTGTGTAAATCGACTCCTATCAATTGCGCGGAAAAGTCAAAACCTAATATCTCGCTTGTGGGATATATTTTGCAAAGAACCCTTGATACTTATAAGAAATTAATAAAGATCATGCATTTTTCGGTACAAAGATATCATATAAATTAACGGGAATCGAGGCTGCACTTTTTCTTGAAATATAGTCGTTTCTATTCCCTTTACGGATACTTTATACACTACTTGTGAAAAGGCCCATAAGAGGTGCAAGACTTTTAACAAGGAGAAATAAGTCGGTGCATTTACTGAGGCTTTACATCGTGCGATCTAACGTTTGCGTATAAGATTTGCCTCGCGCTTAATTTTTATATTAAAGTATACCCTAAACCGGATTAAAGCAAACTCACACATGCTCGATGATAGCCGGCGGTTTCACTACCTTCGTATGAATATTCTTTAGATCGGCAAGATCTGCAACGTATAGTCGTACCAAAGGGTTTGGAGTTCCTGGCTGTAAAATCAGGGTCACCATTGTTTCTCTCGTTAATCGAGCGTTGATTAGGGATGGTGAAAATATATACAGTCACATTGGCAATGGTAGTTGGACTCACTGATAACAAAGATTACAACTTTCAACCCTTATGCGAAAAGGCGAATTCTCTTTAAAATTCGTCAAATCTTGCTGTAGTGCAGTTACCAACTATACGATTAGATATTTCCTTCAAATAATACGCGAAAGATACAGATTATCCTTCGAGCCTAAACAGAAGGCACAAAAAGGCCTTAACAATAAATTTACAGTACCAACAATTCCCTGAAACTCCAAAATATACCGTGAAATTCGATCGACGTCCCATTAACGTTATTCTAATTTGCAATTATTATAATTCTAATTGAAAGCTTTATACAGAAAACATACACACACAGCAAGGGAGACTCTTTAACGACATTTAAATCTAGATATTTTACATCCCTCCTTCGAATAAGAGTTCTGAGTATCTCTCTACGGATGTGAAGACGTGATAGAGACACGGAAATAGACTGTCACTATAATTGGCTTCTAGTTATGAGGCAACTAGGGGAAGAAGATGTCTTTTAGGTGGCCTTTCTCGGACACCAGAATCCCATTTCCGGTGGGAAGGTAACTTCCATACCTTGGGGTACCTCAGCGATCGAATATCGGGATACAGTGCCTTACTTCCTTCCCCGAACCAGGGTATGTGCATCTCCTCGACAAAGGAGTCATTGAAGGAAGCGTATAACATCATGAGACCGTCCTTTGACATCCATATAGCCTCCCCAGTGTGCAATATCTCTTCTGGAACGGAAAAGAGGTACATCCTCCCATGTAAACACTTCTCTTTTACCTTGGCCTCGCTTCGTAAAGTATTTTAATAAATCGTATTACCTTCGTAGAGCCAATCCGGCAATCCGTTTGACAGGATGCCTGGTACAGCCGTATCTGTCACCCGAAACCCCACGTTGTTCTGAGGTCCTGTCTTGAAATAAATATCGTAATCCTGGACCATTACCAAACCGTGTCCTCGAGGAGTCCATTTCGCCAGCAACAAGTAAGGGTGAACGTCCTTGTCCGGATGCAGTGTTAGCGGGATGATTTCCCTAAAATGTTTGGCCTAGGGTTAAAAATCATCCTAGAAACACTAAGGACGGAAATGTCAGCTAAGACTTCATGGAAACGTTATACGGAAAATCCAGACCCCGGAGAAAGGATTACCCTCGTCCACGGGAAAGCACGCCTCGACTGAATGAATCTCCAATGAACTATATCGGATTTAAGTTATATTTACACTAATTAATACTCTTCCGAATCAACTACCTACTTAAAATGACTGGTCTAACTTATTAAGTATTATTTCTACGATATTAATGTACGCCGCTGGGAATCATAATTGGAATAAACATCTTTCTATCAGGATTTCCTACGAGTTTCATTGGTCTTAAAATGGTATTTAAAAATTATAAATTGATTGATAGTTTGTATCAGGAGATTAATGGTTACTAATGTCATGTTACACCGTTTGTTATAAAAAGGAGATATATTATAGATAGTGAATGGGTGAGACGATAATTATAAGACTGTCAGTACGCGAGACACGAATATTTTTATACACTTTAGTAGGGATTTAAAAATCGACTAATGTTCTTTCTTTTTGCCTTTTCGCTCATCCGAGTTAATGGTAACACGTCCGTTTTGTATTTAGGCAGTCGGGTCATTTCCAAAGCAACTACGCATGGTTTATTTCTGTAGTGTTCAGAAACATCGGTTCGGCCTGATGATCGATTTAGGTCGATCAGCTACTGATATGAGGCAACGTGCAATTAACAAGTTGCGTGTTAAATGTAAAGTTTCTCATATAGAAGAAAAAGTTAACATGACATGTACTTTCAGATAAAATCATCAAACTGGGGGCTTTCAAATTACTTTGTTTCCAGATATGACAATACCTTTCATAAATTCTTATCATCACATTTATCATTGGCTCATGAACAACGTACTACGATTTTATAGTTTCAACCATTTGAAATTCTTTCTCTTACCACCCAAGATTTAACCATGGTTAACGTTCTCTACGTTGGCTTTTGGGAAAGTACATTTGCTAAGATAAATTGTTATTCGTTTTCCGGATGGTTTATATAACTGACTGAACAATAAATTCAGCAAGTGTCCCGCGGATGTACGTACTCCATGAGGCATATGTTTAGCAGAGTATCTTTTTAAGTTGGAAATGTCAAGGAAACTTATCGAGTATACTGACCTTGTCTTCACATCATAAATCGAGTATTGTGCCAAGTACGAGTACCGGAATAACTTCTTAACATTTTGTGCGAGTAGCAGGTACTTATGATCTGGTGATAGGGAGAATTTAGCGGGATTCAATCGCCTCTGAAATGATAAAGATAAATGATAATACCATACATGTCTAAAGACATATCATTAAAAAAGTGATACTCATCTTGAGTATACGCATACCAAACATTAAAAGCACGTGCTACGTGAAACACCCCTCCGGATAAACTATTCTTGTTTACAACAATTTCCACATAAAACCCGAAAACTGTCGAACGTCACCCGACCTTAATCGCCATACTTTAATAAATAATAAATCCGTTCGTCCCCAGTTATCTCTAATTTACCCTTAATTATATCACCGCGCCTTCGTTGACGTGCGAAAAAAAAAAAGGAAACATTCTCTATCCGTTCAACGAACTCATGTCCTCCCCCGAATGAGAGTAAAAGCGATATTATACTCCATTACTTCATCAATTACTTTCACTCGTGACAGGTAATCGATTAAGCCATTCCACCACGCGCTGGAAGCACCAAATTGAAATGGGGAAAAAGAGGGAAAGGGGAGGAATTAATTTGAGAGAGGAAAAAAAAAAGGAACTTACGAAGGTCTCGTTAGGCATCAGCAGCTGAGACGTCACGTTGGGGTCGGAAGCGTCCAGCAAAGAAATCCCACCCCATCCATCACGATAACATATCTGCCTATTGCTGACCCAGGAACCGTTGAAGAGCAGAGGCGTCAATTCCCCGGAGAGTACCTGAAATTCCATCGTCTACTTATCCCGATAATTATCAGGATAATTATCATCGGCTTACCTCAGAAAGTCTTAAGCGGGAACCCTTGACTCGCGGACCTTCGTCCGGAGGTGTCAACAGAGCAACGGATGTCACGATAAGGGCTAGGACTGCTATGATAACCAGCAGGGCGATCAGAATGCCGCGCCAATTCCTCTGATTAGGGTTGGTAGAGACCAGCTCCTGTCAAATAAAAAATAAAAAATCATTTCACTAACTGGTGCATGTTGATACAGAGTTGTTTTAAGGACACTTTGAAAACCGCCGAAGAATGTCTCAAAATTCTATTTTCATTCTTTCGGTCGTTCAAGATATGCACATCACCTGTGTTCAGTAAATCATATTGAATAGTTTAATTATGAATAATCCATTTCGAGCACAAGTCGGGTACTGTCTTTGCAGTTCCAATTGTTCTGGAATTTTGTTATTCTTAGTGCTAGTTAAATTTTAAACAATTTCGGCTGATAAGCAGATAAGCGTCGGTAGGGTTATGATTTTTCACCCTGTTACTTGAATATATTAGAGAAGATATGAGTATTATGGTCTGTTTGGAATTATCTGTACGAGGGCACTTTTTATTAATGTTGATCGTTGAACATTTGAATATTCCCCGCAATTGTTATTGTCTGCTGGTGTACTACTCGTGTTATTTATGGTAATGGAGCATGCAGATTATATTCAATGTGGAACAGAAATTTATTTACGGATGCGATATTACGTAATTTGTAAAATTACAATCGATAGTGGCTTCTAATCAATCACGATATTCCACCAGAACCAAGTTAATGCGATAAAAGACATTTCTTTATATAATTTTTCAAGAAAATTAATTCACCGAAACAAAGCGTAAGAAAGGGTCAACCGCATCGATCTAATGTCTAGGAATTAATGCACTTCAGCGCTTCTCACATATATTTAATATTGATTATGCGATGTACTCAACCCTATCAGTTTTTTGCAATGACAACAAGAAGAAGGGTAGAAACAGAAAAGAAAGAGCATGACTCATTCATTCGTGGCACTCGTAAAACTCGTAAAGCATAGACAAGAAAGATAAAAAATGAGTGTTTTGAATTAAAATTGAAACAGGTAAGGAAATAAATACGCAAAAATTAAAAACATTTTCAATGCATACCATACCGGCATAATACAATTTACTAATTACATGATATTTCAGAAGTATTGAATTAACGAGGGTGGAATATCTATTTATAATTTGAAGTTAATAGTAGAGCCTGTTTAAATTTGTTGATATTAATTAATAAACGCCAACGCACCCTAACCGTATCTTGAATGAATTTTCCAACACCCTGAACACTGACATTTTCAAACTCGAGAAGCAGAAAAAAGGATGCTGAAAATAAAATGTATTCTTACGCTCTGAATATTAATCGTGTTAAACGATTGCTATTAAAAGATTGAAGAACAAGAAAAAAGTGAGACGAAAATAGAGAACTGCATAATAAGATAATGAAACTGCCACACACACACACACACCTATCCCTAGTAGCACAAAATATTTGTCCTATACTTTCTATATATTTAACGAATATCGTTCATTTTGTATATATTTAACAGACATTTGAAATATTTGCAAAACTTTTACTTTAGGCTATTATCATTATAATATTTGTATAATATTAGCTCTACGTGTTATCATAATATTTTTTGCTAATAGATATACATAACATTTCGTTTCATTTTAATATAAATATTTTTTAAATATTCTCTGCCGAATACATTATAAATGTTTTAAAAATATTTGAAATCAAAATGACACGTTTTGCTCCCATAATGAAATAATGAAACGAATATAATAATATTACAATAATTTGTGGCGTTCTTCGATACCAAATGAAGAGTCCGATAATAATCGTGAATGAAAAAATGTATTTTCATCATATGTTCATAAATAATAAAATATAATTTCTATATATATTTTTATAAATTATTAAAACTAAATATGTCATTGAGATTTCCAACAAATCTTTCAGATATCTTCGAATGAAATCTGCAAGACATCTTAAAAAATCTCTCGCTTGAGATATTCAGCAAAGATTACAAATAAATACTTAGAAATTATTCTGTGCTACTGGGGACGTAATAAAAATGTTATTCTACGGTGTTCTCAATTCGCAATAAAAAATTGAAAATCTCATATAATCTCGGCAAGCTTAAACATTTGCAGTGAGTACACGAGATAACAGATTCAATAAGAGTTTGATTTTTATCACGACTGTTGAAGGATGATCATTTCCAGTAAATAGACACGGTGATTTCTCGTGTTTATATGCTTGGCGGGAAACTCTACCGAGGAAATTTTCCATATATTCCGAGAAGAAAATTCCGGGTAAAAGTACAGATTGGCGCAAATTCATAAAAGCTTCGAGTACAATAAATCACGTCATCGGCGAGGCAATGACGATGCTTATCCATGGAAAGTCGAGCGATCGATTGCGAAACCTTCGGCAGACCTCGGCCACCTCGATACCCGAATCTTAGGACAAAAAGCTGGGTGGAATTATTCGAAAGGAGGCTTTTAAAGCGTCCTTCGATAACTCCACTCGAGCGGTTGATGAGATCGTTAACGTGCTGTGCTTCCGATGTCAGTGGCTTTGATTCCACCGAGCAGAAGGATTCAAAGATAACATAAACTGACTCGAGCGAACGCCTTCTGTATTGTTCTCCCATAACGTGTAAAATGACAATGGTGCAGTCGAGGTTTACAGGACTTCTGCACAGCTTTCAGTTTGAAAAGCAGTGAATAAAGGAAATTAAACGCGTTAACGCTGCCTTCCCAACATATACCGTGATAATTAAATAAAAGGAGAGGACGAAAGGGCGATAACTGGTAAAAGGTATTACGTTTCGCCGTAACGAATATTGTTATGAAGGTAATAGCGAATGAAGTGGAGTTGTTTAATGGTAAGAATATTTTAACACTATTTCAGGATCTTTTGAAAAATAATCTTTGGAAATAAATCCACGCATAAAATGGGTATCTTCTATCTACTTTGAACATGTGATACGTAGGTATGATAAAATATGGAATGAAAGTAACTTACTAATTACTACTCCATGAATTATATATTTAATTTCTAGTGCACCGACAAAGACGAATGTTTAATCGCCTTAATGTTATTTATCAAAATGTATAATATATATAATCTATATATACATAATATATCATTTGTAATTAATCTCCAATTTTCAGACTTTCAGGGCGAATAGGGGATAGCGTCTGAAAAATTCTATTATCTGACTGCTTAGGTTATGTGTCCGTAATATTGTAATTGTAAAATCATGTAACTTAACTGTATTTATCGGGAATTCCAGAAGTGAAATTTCCGAAGTTTGAATAATTTAAAAAAAAAAAAATTAGACTACACCGTTCTAGGATTCCTTTCAAAGGTCTGCGCGCCATATCCTGTTACGATGTTTTGCTGGGCCATTTATAAAACCAATATTTGCCATCAAATACGCACCACACATACGGAGAGATGTTAGCTTTAATATTTTTTACTTCAATATTTGCAAACACGGTTGATGCATTTGGCGCTCTGCTTGCATGTCGCTTGAGCCGGCCCTGCATGCAGTCCTGGCATGAACATATGACATATGTTTACTCGTTGTCACTAACGACACGACTTTGCGCTACCAATGTCGATAACGGAAATTCCTGACGTGTATATTCTGTTCAGCCGTAAACGTGCAATGGAACGTTAAAAGGAAAAAAAAAAAAGAAGAAATGTATTCCCCAGACAGCCAAGTGACACGATCGAGCAAAATGGCTGAATGAAAGTAGGACACAACCCTTCGAACCCTAAATTGAAAATATATTTACCATCTGCCCTGGCAGTAGTTAATAAATGTTTATTCTCTAACGTATAACATTAATTAAATTACATATTTTATGTCGCATCTACTTCACACATATTATATTATATTCTTTACTATATCGATAGTACATCATGTCAATAAAAATGTATTCAAAGAGAGTTACGCCTATGTATGCAATTCTGGATATGAATCTTGTTATTATTTAGTATTTATAAAAATATTTTATATATTTTTTTTTTTCTGTGGTATATCTAGATTGGTTATATGTTATTAGCTATACTAATATAGAGATATTATTTGACGTGCATTTTAATCGCGTGGTATGAAGATGCGTTCGGTGAATATTGATAATTATGATACCGTGAGAAGTTATTATTTTTAAGGGAGTTGTATTTACGAGTTAGTCTCGGAAATGTTTGAAATAGAGCGGCGAGATTGTGTCGCCTAAACTTATGGCAAAAGAGGTCGAGAATCTTTTAAGGTGTTCGTATTGTTGCTACTGTGTTGTTGTATAGTCATCACGGGCACCTGATATGTATGTGTGAAAAATGAGGGTCGAAAGCCCACTGCACCGCAATTAGAGGTCGGGTATTCGTATGACACAAAAAGAAGCTCATTTCGTTTGCAGGTGTACGGTTATGTAACATTTGTCAGCAACCAACGTGACAAATCCGCAGAAGATTAACTTATTTAGATGACAACACCGATCAGTAAAAGAGTCAAATGTTTACCTCTGTACGATACATTTTTCCCTTTTTTTTTTCTTGTCTTCATTTCTCAACTACAATCTGTCGTATATTTATTAAAACAATAATTAGTCTTTATGAAGGATATGTACAAGAAATAAAAAGAAAGAGAAGCATGCAGATGTACATCCATTACATCAATACGTATCACCTGTTGTTATATCGCAGTGTGGTTAATCGGTATTGATTAATTAAATTAAATGAATTAATTAGATTTGGTCTGAGTTAAGGATTATTACACTATAATCACTAGAATCTACTTGTTAAGTCTAACGGTTTAAATATTTTCAACCCTTTAATTTGACTAAGGTTTAAAGAAGTATTTTACGTGAATTTATGTAACGTCAAAACGCTTATTTATAACACAATAAAGGTTTAGGACTGGGCAAAACGCGATAATTATTTACAAAAAATATTTTCATAAATCTGGAATCGTCGTTATATCGAGAAATAAACCGTGTACTATTACGTATTAAATTATTACTACGAACAGGAAAATAGTTCGATTGCCGAAGTATAACAGGTGTTATAATCCAGTTAAGTGGTTATCTACAATTAGGCAGATACTCCCACTGATTCGTAATGACCATTAAGCTTGGTCAGACTTTATCGTTTTCCAATAATTCTTCCTACGCGACCGGCAAAGACCATCCACTTGCATTTCAACTTCAAATCGGCGAAGTTTCCGAATAACCATTATATTCCTGTTGTAATTAATTCAATTAAGACCCATTCAGGCTTACCCATTGGCATACCTATCTATTGATAAATCTCTTGATTAATTATCGATTCTAATGAACCTTATCCATTCATCCTATGCATTTTGCGTATATTATATTACTTTGCAGCTAATTAAGGCTATCGAGTATAATACATAAATGGACGTTATTCGTGTTTGAAATGCCATGATGAATACTTGGCTCGAAAGCCTTAATGAGAACAATAGAATCAAGAAGTCCTATTCAATTTTAATACAATAGCAATAAAAGACTGGAGTGTAATACACCTTGAAGAACGTACGTTTATTTCACCGATTAAATTGCAGCTATATTTTTCTAATCTTGCTTGTATGAAACCCATTCGAAATATGAATTGATAAATCTATTGGTTAATATTCGCTTCAAGTGAAACTTGATAACTCTTTTCCTCCGTATTTTACAATTTCTCTGTATAATACATGTTACCTTACTTTAAAGTAAATTAACAATATCGTGGATAATACATAAATAAACGTGATTCGTACTCCAAGGAGTACGATTATGACCTTAAAGGGTACAATAGAGCATTACGGATTCCTATTCAATGACAATACAATAGCAACAAAAGGCTGGAGAATAATACATTTTGTACATAATACGCCTTTATTTTGCGGATTAGAATTGCAACTATATTCCTGACGTCTTTGCCTATAAGCTACACTTTGTGACATAAATAAAGTGCAATTACCCCGCGGACTAAAAGTTCAGTTATAATCCGGATATTTTCACTTAAACGCCACATCCCGTGACAAATAATCTGCGAGTAGTACATGGATTAAAAATCTCGGTGTATTCCGGATTTTTCTGAATTACGGCACTTCGTGACGCAAATAACGAGCAATTAGTCCACAGGTTAAGAATTGAGCTTTATTCCAAATATTTTCACATACATTTCCGCCGTGGCGTAATGTGCAATTAGCTCGCTGGTTAAAAACGAAGTTGCTTCATTTCGCGAAACGGCCGAGATGATAACATTTTTTGTCAAAATCAAAATTTAATTCAAAATTTAATATGAAACTCCGTTGAAAATGTCACAAGATGAATCGTGGGGGAAAGTGATACTGTACGGTCGTATAACTATTAATTTAGCATTTCGTTAAAACTGAACGCATGCATAATCAACATATTTGGGTTAAATTCATGTTACCTTCTATAAGAAGTGTGATGCATAAAATATGAACTCGTTTGTTTATATGCTTCGAAATAAAGAAAAGGTAAGTATTAAAGTACCGTACCCTTAACCCTTAATCCTTAACCCTTAACCGAGGGACCATTCACTCCGAAATCATTGAAAGCGATTTCCTTTTTTGAGAATCGATTGCCTTTGCTTTCATATGATAAACAGTATTGTGATTCAGTAACAAGTGACGTTCGGCTTAAAGATTGCGACAATCTTCCGATGATTTCCGGTGATTTCCACCGATTTTCCCGTTATTTCGAGCATCAAAATCCATAATTTCCTGAATTAATAATCCTCCGCCCTTAACGATATACCCTTAATGCACCGATTAGAAACAGCTTTCTCTAAAATGACCGAAGTACTGGAAAAATGAATGGATGCATCTTCGGCAATGCCGTATTATAATTTAATTTCTAAAACAACATTCAATTAAAACCTAACCCATGCGCCCTCTACATTCAATACCACCGTACGTTCATTTAATTTTTAATTTAAATTTAAATTAAAACCGGACCCACCAGTATTCCACACATTTGGTACAAACATACATTCATGTAACCTTTTAAAGAGAACCTTATACATAAAACATGAGGCTCATATGCTCCAGTTTCGTGAGAAACAAAAGGTAGACGGTGCAGCACCGGCCGCTTAACCCTTTACCACAAGCCTTCGGTACACCGATTAAATATGGCGCCCTTTCTTTGAAGTGACCAAAATGCTGGAGAGCCCGATACTCGACGTCTCTCTCCACGCGGAGGACACTTTCCAGATCCCGGAATTTAATTCGAAGCCCGTTTTTCAAAGGGTCGCAATGACAAGGGGCCAGGGCGAATCCTCAATGGTGCTCATCCCCCGTTTAAAGGAAGTCGTCGGTAACGAGCTTGCGGTACAGGGGCTTCGCCTTGCTCCTTGACCCTCCCCGTGCTTTCTTCATGAAAGTTATATCAACGTGGCCCAGGGCCAGGTTGACCTCTCCAACGTCGGTAAAGGGAAAAGTAGTCGTTCCACGGGTGGAGCGAGTAACCAGCGCTAGTCGGCCAGCAGTCAGCTGCTTTCAGCTACCGGAATCGATAGCGGAAGGGCCGGTGTGGAGCTCAGATGGGCGCCATAACTCGACGGGATCTCCTATCAGTCCGGCACGCCGAATACCGGGCACGGTTTGCCATTTCGTTTTATTCGATCTCGGCGAATGCACAAGTCTTATTTTTCCTTTATTCGGTTACATTTACTTTCTAATTTTTATTATTCGGCTAGATGAAGGATGGGCGCCATAGCTTGACGGGAAATCCTATCAGTCCGCCACACTGAATACCATGCGCGGTTTGGCATTTCATTTTATTCAATCTCGACGAATGCAAAAAAACTTATTTTTTCGTTATGTGATTACATTTAGTTTGTAATTTTTATTATTCGGCTAGATGAAAGATGGGCGCCATAATTCGACGGGATCTCCTATCAGTCCGGCACGCCGAATACCGGGCACGGTTTGCCATTTCGTTTTATTCGATCTCGGGGAATGCAAAAGTCTTATTTTTCCTTTATTCGGATACATTTAGTTTGTAATTTTTATTATTCGGCTAGATGAAAGATGGGCGCCATAACTCGACGGGAAATCCTATCAGTCCGCCACGCTGAATACCATGCACGGTTTACCATTTCGTTTTATTCGATCTCGGAGAAGGCAAAAGTCTTATTTTTCCTTTATTTGATTACATTTAGTTTCTAATTGTTATTATTCGACTAGATGAAAGATCGAGCTCAGATGCACGCCATAACTCGACGGGGTCTTCTATCAGTCGGCAACAGCAAATACCATGGACAGTTTGCCATTTCGTTTTATTCGATATCGAATGCAAAAATCAATGCCGCTTCGTCATTTAATTCCGTTCAACGCAGACCCGTAAACTAAACAATATGTACTATTCTCGGATTCACTGTTTTATAATTTCAACCGCGACAAGAGAAAAAGTACATACTTCCACATACGTTCTTTACTTATTTAGTAAATCAGTTATATTACGTTACTTATTTAATAATTTAGTCATATCACGTATAGATCTAAGTGAATACAATGGTAATGCTAATGTTTAATACAATAAATAAATTAAACAATTCCTGTGATGAAGGTAGGAAGAATTTCAAGCTCTTTTTCGGCACGAGGAGATAAAACAAAGAACACTGCTCGGCTATGAAGAAATGAAAACTGGGTAAATGTTCCTTTCTTCATGCAATGTAAAAATTAATTATATTATTAACATACGTCTACTCGGGTTTATATATTAGGCTAGCGCATGTACAGGGAGTGTATTTATGAGAACGTGTAACGATAAAAATATTATTTTAGTAAAAGATTAATAATCTGTGTATATGTGTAAGTAGCAAATCAATGTTAAGAAATAGAAATTTTAGGAAACACAAAAATTTCAGGAGGTCGTCACGAAGAAGCATTCCCGGATTTCTTGAAAATACCTGAGATTGCGTATTTATCGGACAATAGGTAGAAAGTACCTCTGGACATTTGCGGCACATGTCGGGAGGAAATGAGGAATTTTTTATTCATGAGACGGTGGTCAAAGATAGAGGTACCCACGGAAGGCATCTCTTCAGGATCTTTTCTTCCGTACACCATTCTACACATTTTCAGCATTTCAAGATCTAAATCCTTTAGTAATGGAAATATTGAGGGCGGTAAAGATATATAATTTAAAAAAATAATCTTTCAAAATATTCGCGACCCGCGCGATTAAGAATAACAAAATGTCGAAGGATTGATTTTCCAAAGATTCTGAGACCTGCAATGAATTTAAAAATCGAGTACATGAAAGGTGTATGTGATACACCTTTCATTTTATTATTTATCATAGTTATGTGATAACTATGGTAAATAAGAAAATTTAATTAACTGCTTTTGGGAAATAAATTATGACAAAATAATTAATTAGTCAACGATAACGTAAAGTCTGCTGTTGAAGGGCACGCTCTACTTACAGTTGCATGGATGTAATGTATGTAATGTATGTAATGCATGTATTGTAATGGGGTTATAAATTGTCGGAACGTTTAGTGTTAATAGATTGAAAATAAAGGAGAAGATGTAAACAGTTAAATAAAAATTATATGATACACAATATGTCCAATTTTATATACTTCAGCAATAAAGATAATCATGAAATATAAATAAATAATAACTCTTAACCCCACAAGCTTGCACGTGCTATTTGGAAAATATCACTGTCAATATTAAGAATTAAAAATCAACATTAAAAACGATTATCGCAAAACACGACTCAAGTTTAAAGCTCCTAAATGAGCTTTCGCATAATTCTCCAAAATCTTCCCGCTCTAAGTTGTAAACTTCTAAAGTCAAACGTTCCCCCATCTCTTTTAAGTGTACAAAAATTCAGTATTATATATAAAAAAAAAAAAAAGAAATACATCCACTATCACCAAAATAATTTACCGTAATTTTCTTTAAAATTATACCTGAATAGATCTGACGTGTACACTTCTAAATAAACCCCTCGAAAAATTAAATCTAAAAGAAACTGGACCGGATAAAAAATGTGCTACCCAATACATATTCGGAACAATATATTTAAGCGATTTACTAAAAATCACTCGACTCCTCGAATTGCTATTAACAAATTTCTCGTCGGCGCTTCTAACCCTTCAAAAATGCTTTCCACTAATAAAGTAACATGTTACATGTCCTCAAACATGCATTTCTAGGAACAGATTAGCAAAAAAACAACGTAATAAATGGAACAAACTGTTGGTGAATAACATTTCATCCACGCATGAGCCTTTCTGGGTTATACATTAATCGACATAAAAAGTATTTCCCATGTGTCGACATTTTTACCGACGAGGGAAGTTATAACAGCAAGATGGTATGTGTTGCTAGCAGAGAAGAGTGGTCGGCTTAGGCTATAAAGGGTCGGTCCAACATAAAATAGAAGCGAGGGATACTCGAACTATAATACCTCGCCATCATAGATGATATCGCGGTCCGCCTTATGTGCCGTAAAAAAATTCTCTATGTACCTATACTTTCAACGCCACGTGATAACACTCGGCAAAGCTTTTCTCTTATATCTATAAATCCTTTACGAGTTGAAAAGATAAAAAAACGTTCCCTTGTACCAGTACATTCAATTTATAAATAATTTACAATTAAGTTATAATGTAACAAAAAAGAATCAGGTTATTTTTATGGGAATAAACTATTTTAGTAGGTATACACGTGTTGATGAAAAATTGTTTTTTAAATCTAATATATATCTATCGGATTTAATTGCAACATTTTATAATCCGTGATTTGTTAATTAATACGATTAGATGTATAGTGATTCGTGGGTAATACCGGGCTTCTTTAGAATTTCAGTCACACGAAGGGTGACAATTCGTGATAACATTCCAACAGTGGGATAAAAAAGTGGTAGGCGCCAATTCGACTATAGAGGGTCGGTCCAATATGACGGAATCGAGGAAAACTACCCTATCGTCCGAGATATCGTTAAGCCCCCTTCGAAATAAGAAAGTAAGCTTACCCTCTCAAAAATATACACCTTTAGAATTTTAGAAAATATCTTAACACAACTTCTGGCGAAATTACGACACTTGCCGAACGCGAAATAATTGATATCTATAACACCCCGTGATGTTTAAAGAATACACAGAAAATTATACACTTGTGTACATTGTACCTACTATATATCCATATATCACCCTTATGTTATACGTATATCATCCGCGAATGAAAACTACTCACAGCCAGTATCGTATTTATAATCGGTCTACCCAGATAACATTCCTGGATCCTATAAATGTTCTACGAATATTCACGTAGAATATTTCCTTGTTCTAGAATAAGATGCAAATATTTCAGATATACAGAGCACGGAACGCAGAATTTTTTAGAACAATCAAAGCATGTTCTGGCTTATGGATGTATATAATAGAATATTTACTCAAAATTCCAAATATCCAGAGTATATTAAAAGATATAAAGGAAATTCCTAGGTCCAGTGGTGTTATCTGGGTGTTATTTACTAAATATTCCAAATATCCAGAGTATATTAAAAGATTTTAAAAAAATTCATAGGTACAATGTTGTTATCTGAGTGTTATTTACTAAATATTCCAATTATCCAGAGGTATATTAAAAGATATAAAGGAAATTCATGTGTTATCTGAGTGTTATTTACTAAATATTCCAAATATCCAGAGTATATTAAAATATTAAAAAAAAATTCATAGGTACAATGGTGTAATCTGAGTATTATTTACTAAATTTTCCAAATATCCAGAGTATATTAAAATATTAAAAAAAAATTCATAGGTACAATGGTGTAATCTGAGTATTATTTACTAAATTTTCCAAATATCCAGAGTATATTAAAAGATTTAAAGAATACTCATAGGTACAATGGTGTTATCTGGGTACGCGAAGTGTCCGGGAATGTCGTTTCTCCTGGGATAATAAAAAACATTTGCGGAAAGTGGGATGAAATAAATCGACGAAATAAGCAGCGTGCAGTGCCTGTTGCCCTAGGGAGCAGAGGCAGGGTAAAGGTGGCGGTGGTGGGCGCCGAGGAAAGTGGTAGGCGCCAGGGGGCTAGGACGGTTCGGGGTCGCCTCCTAAGAGAGAGCGGACCGAGGATTCGCGAGTTACCTCGTCGTCGTAGATGTTGTCGTGGTCCGCCATGAGTCCAGGTTAGGGTTGGACGCCTCTCGGGTCCCTCCGGCGAGCCGATACTCCGACCGATCGGCCGGTTCTATCCCATTCGAGCCTCGGGGGAGTCCGCGGTGAGCCGACGGCAGTCCCGGCTGCCCGACGCTGTGGGTCCACCTGCGACGCGTGGAGCTCTGGTACTGAGCGGCCCCGAGGCCGAGGACTCCCGGCGAGAGATGCTGCGCGCACGGCCCGAGCCTGCGCCGTGACGATCCTGCGCGAGCACGACCCTCCGCCAGTCGCGCGCCGCTTCGCCGACCGGACAACCCCTGCACCGCCGACGCGCACTTCACGGCGCACCGCTGCGGACCTCGCATGGGTCCGACTTCCCGGAGAGGTAGAAACCTCTTGCGATGCATGGGATACTTATCGATTTCTTTGGTTCCTCGAGTATCTCTTGGTAAATCATGTTTCAATTAAGAACTAAGCACCAGGCTTCATTTTAAAATTCGAACTTAGATATTTTACCGATAAGTTAAATATGGAAAGAAAGGGTTACAATAAATGGTATGGTCTTATAAGATTTTCAGACCCGCACTTTACGGTGCATCGTTGTGCACCTCGCATGGGTCCGACTTCCCGGAGAGGTAGAAACCTCTTGCGATGCATGGGATACTTATCGATTTCTTTGGTTCCTCGAGTACCTCTTGGTAAATCATGTTTCAATCGAGAACTAAGCATCATGCTTTAATTAAGATCTAAGGATCATGTTTTAATCAAGAACTAAGCATCGTGCTTCATTTAAGAATTAAAATTTGGATATTTTGCCAATAAGTTAAATATGGAAAAAAAGGGTTACAACGAATGGTATGGTCGGATACAATTTGCAGACCCGCACTTCACGGCTCAGCATTGCAGACCTCGCATGGGTCCGACTTCCCGGAGAGGTAGAAACCTCTTGCGATGCATGGGACTCTTATCGATTTCTTTGATTCCTCGAGTATCTCTTGGTAAATCATGTTTCAATTAAGAACTAAGCACCAGGCTTCATTTTAAAATTCGAACTTAGATATTTTACCGATAAGTTAAATATGGAAAGAAAGGGTTACAATAAATGGTATGGTCTTATAAGATTTTCAGACCCGCACTTCACGGTGCATCGTTGTTCACCTCTCATGGATCTGATTTCCAGGAGAGGTAAAAACACCATGCAATGTATAGGGTACTTATGGATTCCTTTGACTCTTCGAGTATATATTTGTAAACCATACTGTAATTAAGAACCAGCACTATATATTTGGTATAAGTATTGAACACTTATCGATTTCTTTATTCCTTTGTGTATTTGTTTGTATTTTGTAATTTCGGTTAATTAAGAATCAAGAGTCATTTACTTCAGAAGTTTTGTGGGAGAAAAATTGTTATTATGAATGAAACAATCATCTCTAGAGGTGCACTTTGTAATACACCGCTACAAACTGTGAACGCGTTCAATTTTTCGGTGGAGTTGAGACCCTTCTTCAAAGGGATATTAATCGATTTTTTTATTTCCTCCCGGATTCATTTGCGAATCAGAACTGATACACCTGACTAATAGGTTTTTACGGATGGGGACTAATTGATAAATGAGTGGCCTGTATCGCGGATGGGCACTTCATGATGCACCCTTGGAATTTCAGAACAGGTCCGATATCAGGTAAAGAACGAGCCTTTTTTTACCATCATTGTTTATTAATTTCCATATTTCTCTTAATATTTACTAAGGAAGCAGAGCTTTTCCATCCAACAGGTTGTTACGGGGGAAAGGATTCATTTTAGTGATTATAGACTGATAGTGCGCGGATATCGGATGCTTATTGAAAGGTTTTTCACCTTATTTTTTACTTGTATTGATTCATTACGAGGTTAAAATAATGAAGGAAAACGAGTAAGCTATAAAGATAAAATTAATCTCTAAATGCCGAGTTAATAAATTTCTAAACTTTTTAAAAAATGTCTTTACATACTTAGTTAAGTAATATGTAATCGGCATTATTTATCGAATCGTTATTGCGAACTACCTATCAAACAGGTAGATAGATACGAGATGCTAAAAGAATAATGGGGATGAGTGATTAATTTTATTTATTGATTTGGAAAGTAAGGCTAAATATTATGAATTGAATATAATCTTGCATATTTCATCAAAATATCAGTTATACTATATAATACGTACGGGTAAATTTGTTTAACGTAAATTTGGGGTGTTAATGTAGGGTGTTGTGTGCAGTGTTAAATTGGCATGCAAATGATACCGCTGGGTAAGGTACCCAGTTGGGATATTACATGTACACACCAAACGGTGTACCACATTACCATATGCCATGTCGTATGTTCACATTATAATTAAGGAGTACTGAAACAACACTGATCAGTATTCGCCTAAATTTGTTGTCAAATGAGAGCGTTTTAAGCAACGTGAAACAATAAATCATATACACACAATGAATCTCGATAAACATTTTCTTAATACACAAATCGCTTGAAAGAATTACCTCGTAAGAAATTGTCGCCTAATGTTCTACATTTATAATCTTAATAAACTTTAACGACGAATATGTGGGGCTAAACAAAATAACGCGATACCCAGAATTCTTATTTACGCTGTAACAATTTTTGACATTTCATTAGATTCTTTTTTAAGTTAATTTTTTTATGTGCATATATCGGCTGAATTGCTCACAGGGTGAATTATTATACGTTTTACAGTACTTAGTATTCACAGATTCATTTACCTATTGTTTATTAATTTAAAAGTTATAAAATAATTTCAATTAGGAAACCCCAAACGAAAAGTTTAGATTGATCACCGTTTATTCGATGAAATTTTTAATAAAATATTCAATATCTCTCGTATATTTTCCTCATTTCCGAAACGAAGCACGATAAATGAACAAGGCAAGATAAATGACCTTTTTTTTGCAGTTAATATTTCTACAGGTATACCAATGGTACGGATAAACTAACTTTTTAATCCCCTAAATGGAAGTATCGTTGGAAGCTGCGCGCTGTATGAATAGATTTGACTCACTGATATATACTATACTATACTGATATAGTATACTATGAAGAAAGGTACAGAAGGTAAATGTCAGTGACGCAGATTTATATCCATGTTCTTCTAAACTTTGTTTTATCGCCGGCCTTTGTACTATTTTATAATCCTGCAGAGCGGATCTTATGAATTAATCTACATTTTAATATAACTATAAATTCACAGGGAGCACTTTTAATTCCGTTTGCTATTTTAAAAGCTTTACATAAAATATGAAAGTTCCCAACCACCATCCATCTTGCCAATTATTAACTGAGAATTTAAACGTAAAGAATTACTTCTCTTAACAAACCATTAAATTCAAAATAGATTTGAATAGGATTTTGTAAAAAGGGATACATCCCTAGTAGCATGGAGTAATTTCTAAATATTTCTTTGTAATCTTTGCTAAATATCTCAAGCGACAGATTTTTTAAGATTTCTCGTAGATTTCATTCGAAGATATTTGAAATATTTGTTGAAAATCTCAATGATATATTTAGTTTTAATTATTTANATAATATTCTAAAGTAAACGTTTTGCAAATATTTCAAATGTCTGGTAAATATTTACAAAATGTACAATATTCGTTAAATGTATAAAAAATATAGGACAAATATTTTGTGCTACTAGGGATAAGATTCGCTCGTAAACAACCGCCGCAATGAAAACTTACGAAAAGTTTTTAACTAATAATGAGAAACGATATTTATCAAACAATCTAAACTTCAGCTAATGGACGTTTTAACCAATTGTCGCGAAATTGGGGAGAAAATATTCCTGCTAAAAAGCACGGGGAAATTGTTTCTATTTTTAGGCGGTGGTTAAAATTTAAGCAGATTTGACGCAAATGGTCCTTAAAACGGGTTTTATCGATTCCTGTAAGCAATATTCTATTCACCTTGAACTTGCATTTAAAACTAGGTAATTGCACACAGAGATAAAATTGGCTCTCGAGCAACGAAGTTATTCCAGTGACTTTTTAGGTGCAAACTTAACATGTCGGTTTATAACCGCATTACGTACTTCATTAACTGGAATAAAAATATATCAAGAGGGTATTAAAATGCAGTTAAACTGTAAGGCAGATCGATAAAACATTTCTAAAATCGGAAAATACAATAAATTATGCAATATCGTATTAGTCAGTGTTCGTAGCAACACGTTCCGGTGTTCACGTAATATTACCTAAGAAATAGAAAGAAATGTAAAGCCATTCAATTAGTTGAACTAAATAATTTAGTTAAATAAGAGGACATTTTTTTATGCCAGTGTAACATTATAATTAAAAATATTATATTCAACGGTTACGTAGTTTATAACGGTAGGTTAACTGACGAAATATATTCATTACTAATTGCCTAAAATGTTCCTTATTTAACTTTGTTTCAATTTTGGAGCAGCCTCGAATGTTAACATCATATACGATGACTATTTGAGACGCAATGTAACATTATAATTAAAAATATCATTCAATGGTTACGTAGTTTATAACAGTAGGTTAACTAGCGAAATATATTAATTACTAATTGTCCAAAATCTTCCTTATTTAATTTTGTTTCAATTTTGGAGCAGCCTCGAATGTTAACGTCATATACGATGACAATTTGAGACGCTCTATCGGTTTTCCCTCCCCGAGTCGCCCGTAATATCCGTTCAAGGCTATAGTTATTTATGGAGATTTCCGCTGGATAAACCTTGCGATGCCCACGATTGTCCAGACAACATTTTCCTTAATATTACATTTAACTATAACTGCGTAAACACGATAACACTCATTCATTATAAGGGATCTTTAATGATTTTCCTGTAGAGATAAAATTATTCAAAAACTACACCTTGAGTTTTTTTTTCTCTGAGATCGAAAGGAACGTTTTATAAATAAACTAACGATAAAACATATGTAATAAACAAATTAAAAGTAGAAGGGTACTTCAAAGAGGACTTATAATGTAAAAATTCAACATTACGAGAAATTACCATGAGTCAGGCGAACATTTCTCTGATAGAACTATAAAAACATTGATATTAAATTAACGGATTTTGCACCAGCTAAATTCATATCTAACAATTTAATTCAAAACCCACTTTCATACATGCGAAACAAATAATAGCTTTCAGTTAATTGGACAGTAGAGTCTGAAAATCATTTAGATCATTCATCTTGGATATAAAGAATTCAGGAATTCTTGAATAATTCATCAGATAAGTATTCTTATACAATTGACGCCGCATTGAATTATTTTATTTTTCCCGTCCTAGCACTTTTGCCATTAAAAACATCTTAAAAATGAAACGATTTGTTATATTGCGTTTACACAGCACCCAAATAAAGTACCCCAGTGAAAATAAAGTAATAATGTTATTGATCAAGTGTTATACCTTCTCCATTCTTCCATACAGAAAATACTATTCCGAGAATACTGTCGATAGCAGCGCCATTCATAAGTAACTACTTATATGTCATCGGTTAAATACAAAGAAGATTGCCGAATTCTTTTTCACTGAATCTCCATCTACCATCATACAATTTCATGATTTATCGTACCATATCAAACAGAGATGAGTTGGGAGATTGCTCACGGGGAGGGTCGCGCGATCGCACCGTGTGCTGCCCTGTGATTTCGTACGTTATCTTTCACCGTTTTTTGTCCCCAAGGGCGGCGCAACGAATTTCTGGTAGGGGCTCGC